>NW_026854555.1:0-268362 GCF_026571515.1 Ruditapes philippinarum
TATTCTAATCAAATGATATAAACATTTTTTCATGTAAATCCTTGTCTTAAAATTGTTTGACTAACATACTTTATGCCCGTTTTGGAAAATGTAGAGGAAATGTTTCCAAAACATTAACCGAAAATTTTACAAAAAACTTTCTGATAATACTTTTAATATATATATCATTTATTTCAAATTTAGTTCTCTTTGCAGAAAAACTATCCATAATGCGCCAAGAATTTCTCCGGCATAACATCTTTCAAAACATTTAAAAAATAAAGTGTAGAACAAACTTACATTATGATACTATATTCAATATATATAATAAATTATATTTTGTTAAATTGTAATTTATAACCACTCATTGTGTCTTTTATGCAAGAATATCCCCAAATATTTTCAAATTAAACAAATCTTCCACAGCAGCAAAAAGACCTCTCGCATGCTTCTTTTTAAAGAAGCAAACTTGTATATATGTTACCAGACAGTCAAATGAATAAAACTTGCAACAACAACAACAACAACAAATAGAGCACATAAATTGGTACTTCAGATTCATGTCATTTCTTAATTAAGTTTACAAGGGATATCATCAATTAATATTTTTTAGAATGAGTTATGTTCTATAAATTCGTCTAATTATACTAAAATTACGACATTTGATAGATGTAATGATTATATTTTAAACAAATGATTATAAAGAAACATTGTCAAATTGCAATATACCAGGTAAAAGAATAAGTAAGACAATTGCCTTCTTTATTCCTTTACAATTTCATAAAATTCGATGCGCAACTCCTTCGTATAATCCGTGTATGCGCCATTTAATAACTTCTTTCCATATCTGATACAATATAATGTCAAATTGCATCTTCTATAACTTTAAATGAAATTTGATGGAAGTTTAGCGTGATAGAAAATAATGTTATTTTGAATGACATTACCACAGAATATCAATTATCAATTTTGTTCATGTATTACATTCAGATCATTGCTTTATATGGTTTTGCATGTTTATACTGTGACGTACACCGTAAAATCACATATCTGTTTTTAAGGTGTAAAAATGATGGTTTAAACACGCACAGTATCTAAATAACAAGATAGAAGTAAAATAACACTATTATGATCATTAACATTCTACGAAAACTATTAAATATCTCCTTATGTAATCAAATATTTGCATGTATATAAAGATTAAAAAAGAACAGAATAAAACTGTTTTCTTTGATTAGTACATAACGTAGATAATTACACAACACATTTTCCAAGTAACACGTGCAGGACGATCACGCAATGTACGAGGGCTGTTCGAAAAGAATTGCTTATTGTCTTCTATTTCGTGATAAAAACCATTACATACCTGCATAGGGTAATACAAAACCTACACAACGGTGTATAAATGTACATGTTAGACTAAGTGTAAGACATACAATTTGCCATTTAAATACATGCAGTCATTGACCACTGTAGTAAAAATGGTTGGTAGAAGCGTCGACAAAAAAGATGAAATACGGGCTTACATCAAAGCTCATTCTAAACTGGGTTGCTCTTTGAAGCAGTTTATGACTGAACTCTCTACTGCTTATGGGCCTTCTTGTGTGTCTTATGACACAGTAAGGCGATGGAAAAAAAAATTAGGGTCTGGTGTAGAGTGCATCAAAAATGCACCAAAATCAGGTAGGCAAAAATCTGCATCTCGTAACGATATCGTTTCCAAAATAAATGATATCATTGAAGGAGATGCCAGATTTACAGTTCGTGATATTGCACGAAAGCTAGGCATATCACTATCACTTTATTTTGAAGAAGCATTTGAAAGTCAGAAAGATTTCTGCTAGATGGGTGCCACATCTGTTGACCGATGATCAAAAGAGGCAACGGGTTAAGGTGGCCAAAAAGCTGCTTCAAATGTTTCCAAAATATGACAAAAACAGTTTGCCAATATCGTCACAGGTGATGAAACTTGGGTCCATTATTTTGAGCCCGTCAGAAAAGTTAGCAACAAAATCTGGGACACTAAACACAACAAACGCCCAATAATTGCCAAACGGTCTTTGAGTGCAAAGAAGGTTTTGTATGCAATTTTATGTCTGGTGAAGGAGTCGCAATAAAAGTGCCGGTGAAAAAGGGCAAAATTATCACTGGGAAGTACTACAAGGACGTAGTACTAAAGAAACTGAAAAAGTTTTATAAGAAACGACGCCCTGTCACTGGTTTTAAGCATATCCGTCTTCTACATGACAATGTCCCCGCTCATACCTCCGCAATAGTTTCGGCGTTTTTGAAAAAAAGAAAAAGTAACTGCTTTGCCTCTACCCCCGTATTCTCCAGACCTTGCCCCATGTGATTTCTTTTTGTTTCCGAAATTGAAATTCCTTGCTGGGCGGAAATACAAGTCCCGACAGGCACTTGGATCTGCCATTCATGAGTACCTTATTACTGTGCCCAAATCAGCGTACCGTGACGCCTTCAAGAAGTGGATACATCGGCTGAAACTTTGCATTTCTAGCCACGGGGAGTACTTCGAGGGCATGAAATGAACACTTTTGAGCTAACATGAAATTTGAAGTCTCCAGATAGAAATAAGCAATACATTTCGAACATCCCTCGTATTAAAGTACAAGAAAGAAAAAAGGCAGGAAAGCAATGATGTAATTACTCAAAACAATGTTTCTGTATTAGCAATAAATTGAGGCAACACAATAGTTTTGGAACATTTAGATGAAAATTACCTCATGCAAATTGATGCTATTTCTCGTTATTTAAAGCTGAGCTTCCCAGTAGTAAAATCAATATGATATGAGAGGCAATACCAGATAAATAGTTTTGATTAATCGACATTAAGCATGTAACGCTATTACCATTAAATATTTAAGTTAAAGAGACTCTCGGAAAATGCACTATGCACAAGAGCTTTTAACATCGGACACATAATCAAAACTAAAGTAAATAAAGTAATGGCGTAAAAAGGAAGAAATCAGACTGTATGACTGTCATTTTAATTTCGTTTCAACACTATTAGATTTGTCTTCTGGAACAAGGAGAGGAGCGGTCAAAATATATCGTTTTCCTGTGTTGTCTACAATGCATGCCTTGCATTCAATCGGAATTGACTTTTGTGAACTTAATATTTTCGCATTTTGACTTTGTTTATGCCGTACAAAGTTTATCAATTGATAGGTAATCCCTACAGATGATGTCTACAAATTTAATAAAAAATACATATTTATTATATTCAATGTGAAAATCATTTGAATATAACCGATGCGTTTTTATAGTTTATGAAGAAAGAAAGAAATGATATCTGAAAAGCCCGACAATAAATGACCAAGTAAACAATATAAACAGCCGGGACGAACAACAGAAATACAATCTGGTATTATCTGGTACAATTAAACATTTCTTAATATGACTTTGATATAATAGTACAGACATTGTGATAAGTCAGATCATTTTCTCGCTTACACTGATATATAGGTTTTAATTTATTTCCTCATCCTTTGTTTACTACATCATATTGCCTCTGTCCCTAAATAAAAACAATCAGAACGCAAACACTGAAGTACTTAAGAAATCATTTCTTACGACGCATTACTGAATTTTACTCTCTTACTATAGAGTGATAATTGGTCGTCTGCTAAAGTGTGATTTATTCCCAGATTTCCATCAAAATGCTTTTACAAACACAAATGTTGTCACGAAAACGCGCAATTTTCCAATTTATATCAAAATTACCAGACGGTTAAATGTTCGTGTTTTCAGACTTGCAGACAAAACCGACGTGAAACAGTATGGAAATACTTTCAAAGGACATTTTAAATTGCGATGTTCGTGTAAAGATCGGTATGGCAGTGACATCATAATCAATTCTCAATGTTCTAAATAAAAAGGTGAAGTTATACTTTACCAATAAAAGACTACATTCTTCCTCGTCATTACACAAATATACAGCAAACATTTAATACAGCGAGAGTAAACATACAAACATACTGTCAAATTTAACATTTGAATATAAATGAGTGAAAACTAAGATAGTGTAACAATTCGGCTATATTAATAATATGTACACTCGCATATAAGCTTGATATGTTAAAGTACAGGTTTTCGTAAACAGCATGTTCTTTTAGTTTGATTTTATCTTGTTTTCTTTGTTGTGAAGTTGATGATGTCAACAAAGGATATACAATGTACAGTTCAAACAAAAACGGAATAGATGGTAAATGCGGGATAAAGACAAGAAGATGACGTTGCTATGGATATGAAAAAGTCATGTTGTTTTGTCCTATGTTTATTTTAAGATAAAAATACAGTAACCGTGGCATTTGCTTACGTTCATTTGTTATTGACTCAGTTAATACCTAAAAACTGTAATTGCATATCTTTTTTTAATTGTATTAGGCAATGCATTCACATACAAAAATATTGTTTGAATAGTTTCCATTTTGTTTAAATTATTTATTAAGTTAATCTCATACTGTTATCTATCACATGTCTGCAAGCGTTCTTAATGCGTAGACAAAGTACGATGTATTACCTTAGATCCTGATAATGGTTTCATCAATTTGGTGTATTATGGTAGACATTTGCGAATAATTTTTGAAATGAATATTCTTTCTAAGAAAATGCGCACTTAAAACAGATGATAAAATTGTGCGATCAATATATGCAAGCATGATCTATAACTACTATTACCAATTATTTGTATATGTTTGACTGCTTAAATATTTCAATGGTGTATCAAATATCAAATAGGTTGTATGAAGTCGTGAATGCTAATTGACATTCGAGTAAAAGGAGAGATTACCGAAAGAGTTACTGACTATAAAATCATAAATATAAGGACATAATGAGTTCCGAGGAGTGATTTATTGTCAGCTCTTGTTTTGATCAATATAGCAAGATACAGGAAATATATATTATATTATTACAAGTTAAATGTTGATGCTGCACATCAAAGACGCCGCCAAATGATGTGAACAGTCACAGGTCATGTACAAAATCAGAATTGAAAATCATTCTCTATTACAGTTGAATATCCGAAGCACTAATAAATTTTTTCTCCATGTTCTTGGTATCATGGTATGTGTCTGAAATTCTGAAATGTTTGCATGTTGCGACAAAGATAGAAACGTCTGGTCGAAGCAAAATAAATTGGATAATAAGTAAAATTAAAATGATTAGTAAACTTAAAATAAGTTCAAGACAATATGTGCCAAGAATATGTCCATTTAAATAATGGTGCGAATTGCATAATGTTCGAATGATTTTCAGGACGAACTGTCTCTTATTTTACAAATAGCAAAAATATGTCTGTAATATCAAATAATAATTAATAGTTAAAAATATGAATAAATTGATAGATATATATTATCAAGATATGCCAGGGGAACCATGATTGGAAACTGAAATGTAATTACCTCTTTCAACGGTTAAGATTTAGAACGATCGACTATAGACTGGCTCATTGGCACATTATTTATTAGGTAGATACAATTAGATAATTATAAAAAGAATATGATATATAAACATGGCACTATCACTTCAGTTAAACGTTTTTTTAAATCCATTTAAGCTCTGTGACACGTTGTACATCAGAAAAGCTAATTTTTTTTAGAAAATTTGAAAACAATGTGATTTTGTTAAAACAAAAAAGAATGCACAAAATCAAGTCTAAAATTTCCCCATTGCTATACGAACAAATGCATATCTACTAGACGGCGCGTGCACGCGCCGTCTAATAATTTCTTTTATGTCAGTAAATTATTGTGATGAATGATTGATATAAAAGTGCATTGCATATAATACATCTGCTTATGTCTGATTCTAGATAATGAATAGCTTAAATTGTTTCAAATCAAAGCATAACATTTTTGAATTAAAAAAAACCAACAAAACAATAGAAAAACATTATGATAAAACAGATATAAAATAATAGATACATTTAATATGTTTCCTCAAGTAAATAATGTATAATATAACAAAACAAAAATACTACGATAATAATGGTTTGATATTTAAAAATAGTTATTGATATCACACAGAAACAGACACAATTCAAAAGAATTTATAGAACAAGTCCATTAAGTAATTAGTAAATCGCTTTTCTTTTTTTAACTGTATAGTAATATCATCTCCGAATAGAGCCATAACTAAGTGCATTAGTTCCTTTATTCGAACAAAATACAACACATTAACCCATACTCGGATAACTTCATTTCATAAAACTAAAGGACACGAACATAATTTGTATTGTGAAATCTTTTGTAATATAGCGCGTGTCACCATGGAGAAGTTAGAATTATGATCTGCTTCATATCTTATAATAACAAATTAAAATTACATAAAAAATATGCACTTTGAATGAAGTAAATACTTATGATACTAAAATATAAGCCTGAGACAATTGTTATAGATGCAGATTTAAGATAATATTTCTTTTATGAAGACATGGATTTCATTAAACTATTCCAATGGTTATACAGAATAAACATTGTTGAAAGTATTTAAAATATCTTGAAGTAGCACAAACTAAATTCTCTTATAAATTCTTGTTTTTGCAAGGTTTCCTTGTGGAAACATGTTCGTGCATATATGAATATTTGTTTGTTTTCCCTTTATTATCAAAGCTGATGTAATCATTTACAATGCAATTATTATACCGCACTTAAAACTTTGTTTTGTAATTAAGATAATGACTAATTAAATAGTTCTATTTCACCCCCTCCCCCTAAAGAAGGAAAATTTATGTATTCTTTTCTATTATATTGGTATTTTCGGACAAAGTCCGTCTGAGAACGGTTTGACTTCCTAACTTCAATTTAGTAATATCTTTCTGGTTCATCGGGATAATTGATTCCTTGTTGTTGAAGATTGGGTACTACTTTTCGGTGCTCATGGCATAAGAGATGTTGCACTTTAATTCTTTATCTGATGAAAAGACTAAATCAACTCTGCAATATTCATATTATATTGTTGTTTTATTGCCTCTGTGGGGTCACTCTTTTTCTTGATTTTTATTCGAAATAAAAGTTTGTATTTTGCTCGTCGCAAAACACAAAGAAAAGTATTGTCAAACAGTTAATTCTTTCTATAATCTCTTCTCAATTATTTCTTATATATGTCTTGAAACTACGGCTCTTTAGTGGTACATGTACATTACTTTCTTTCAAATTCAATTTATTATATTAGAGAAAATACTTCTTTTCATCTGAAAAAGTAAAACCCATTCCAAAAGTTTTATTTTAACGCATTACTGTAAATAAATACAATAAAACAATAAATGAATCGTTTTGTTGAGTCAACCAAAAGCAGACAAATATCAATAATAATTATCATAATATTGGATCATTCTACGAGAAGACAAATACTTTACTTTATTCGTTTACATAAAATACAATATATTGTAACAAAGATACGATGGAATCATTCAAATGATTTAGAAAATGGCTTTTAAAGAAAATCAAATTTGTTCATTTGCTACCTAATGAATTTAAATCTAGACACTTTTTTACCTTAAACTATCTTATAGGCCAGAGGCAGTTGTTGTTAAGTTTTAGCAAGCGTGCAATGTGACTTATAAATTTGTAGCGTTACATTGGTTACATTATTCTTCATCACTAAAATATCGAAATATTTGGACCTAGTTTTACCGATAATTAAAGCGTAACTATAATTTTCCAGAGCAATGCATTTTTACATATGATAAAAAAGTTACAATCGAGTACAGTAATTTCGATATAAAGGAAGGAAATAAAGATGTCACTGTGCATATTAGAGCTTTATTGGGTTCATACGCGGCTATCGCCTGGTATAAAAATACAATAAAATAAAGAAAAAAAAACCCTTCCCCATCCTCAAAAAACAACAACAACAACAACAAAATAAATAAATAAAAAGAACATAAAACAACAAATAAAACAACCAAATAATATCATATTTTAAGATTAATCATTTCGTGATTGAGTTTGAGATAAAATAACTTTTTGGGTTTTTTTGGGGGGTTATTTTCTTATACGCATGGAAGTTAATATCTATTCAAAGTCCTGTATTAACGTATCATTTTCGTTTCATCTTGGTAATAAAGTAATGTTAAGAATCATATAAAACGTAATGTGCCACATGTTTTAACCTTTTGAACGGACAATGAAACGATGATAAGGTGAACTATCTGAAGTGAAATAATCAGTGACAAACGTTTAATCATTCTGATAATAAGAGGGGAAGCGGAGGACTATTGATGTGTTTGTCAATATATTTGATTATATATTGTGATGGTTTATTAATTCCTCGGGATTCATCCTTTTAAGAGAGCTGAAATCTTTAATCGACTTTCTATGAATATCATACATACGATATTGCATGTATCATTTGAATATACATTAAAGGTGTAGTTTGACCGTCTTATTTTGGTTTTGACTGAGTTTAAATCGCAACATAACTGTAAAAGTCCTATGACGGCTTTCGAGATTTACTGGTGGAGGAAGGCATTTTTGTCAGGCATTAACAGGCACCTAAGTAAAACTATCGACATGCCGTAAGCTGGCTGGATAGCTTTTTCTCATGAAAGAATCAAATTGTCTATAGACCCACGGTGTTGAGGGACAAGTGGTTTGAAGTCAACGATCTTAACCAGACGGGCACGGATGCCCCGTAAACTTCAGAAAACTTTTGCAGAAAACAAATATGTCACAAGATTTCAATGACTAACACAATTTACGGCTAAAATTTGAATGCTATGAAGAAAGGCACGAGAGTTTCTGCTAAAACAGATGAAAGTTGTTTAAAAAGCATTCTAAAGTTTTTAGAATGACAGGTTTACTTCAATAGACAATAGCAGTGGTTTGATAAATTATATATTCGGCAACATATTTTATATTAAATCTCTACCGATTACTCTAGCGTTCCCTTTCTTATCAGAATCTTCTTATCACGAGCGTTGATATTTAAGTGTTCATATATTACCCATTTATCACATAAACCGCGGCACAGGAGTGTAATAAAGCCATTTAATAAAAACGATATTAAACTAGACGATATTACACTAGTGTAATAACACTTTGACGTCACGTCATTTGCGCTATAAACATAGCGTTAAATCGCGCTAATGTTAGCGTTACACTTTTGGCGCGTCAAAGAAAAATTACTTTTGTTAACAGTTTACCGTTCTTATTTTTTATATGTGATAAATAGAATATTATATTCGTGTAGATTCAATACTAAATTTATTGAACTCGTTGAATAAAACAATATTATGCTCGCCAGAGGCTCGCATAATATGAGTTTATTCAACTCGTTCAATAAATTTAGTATTAAACCTACACTCATTCAATATCCTCTATATACATGTACTGGGAAAATAGGAAAATATAAAACACTTCATCTGTCACCATTAAAGGATAATAGAAACAGTAATTGAAAGCCCTATAGGTCTTTATCCTATAAAACAACTGATTATTTTGTATAGAGACCTACACGACAAGCTTTATTGTCTTATTTTGTTCTGACCTTAATATGTATTGGTGTATACTAGCAGAGGCCAATGAACGGAAGATTACCCGTTTGATATCAGAGTGTGTTAAGACCAAATCTTAATTCAACTCTTAAGTGCAAATATACTACAAATCTTGAAATATTGTATTACAATCCGAATCTTTATAATGACCGTATATCTACTTGTAATTTTGAAGTCATTGTACATGTACATTGTTTCTTAATTGATTGTACAATGCGCACTTGTAAAATATATGACATGTCATTTACAGGAAGAAGAGAGACAACAGCCTTAGCAAAAATGCTTATAATTATTTTAAACATGCAAGATAAAACATAAGTGAAATTCCATACAATCATACATTGAATCTTATGCCATTTCAGCAGTTTTGGTTCGTTCATATTAGGATGCTTCAATTTTTTAATGTGTGGCGTATTCGCATATTTATTGTGTTTGTTTTTTTTGCAGCTATATGTGTATTTTCAATTTCAGCATTTTTTTAAGTTCATAATTAAGAAATACAACACCTTTCTAACGTTTAAACCGAATTTCAACATCTACTTAAATAAGTTTGATGAAACAGTTTTAAACAAGATAAATAATACACAACCAGCAAACGTGATATGATTTTGTGTAGTTATAATGAAATATACCATATTTTTTCCGCTTCAATTATTTCTATGGTCTGGTAGAGGATGTATTCCTTAAAAACAAGCGCCCAATTACTGTGATCATTAGGGAATCACTTGATAACTCACATTGAATAAACTTAATTGATTTCTGAAATGCACGCCCTACAAATATAATTTGTTTTTAATTATAGAGAAAAACTTAATTCCTGAACAGAGGCAGAAACGCATTAACTGTTAAATGTTGCAGACTTGGTTTGGTTGAGCTGTTTATGGACGGTACTCGTAAGTGAAAACTACCTTCCACGCCCCAGTATCAGCGGTTTAAGAAGAATTCAATATTTACACATGTAAAGGGTGTAATTTTTATTAAAAGAAACATTCTCAAACATTTAAAACCATTGGTTATAATTATAGTGTAAACATTTAATCAAATATCAGATGTAAATAATTTACATTTACCAGACAACACATTTTTTCAATGACAAAGTAAGAATTATAATGACTGATTTAACTATAGATTTTACGATTTGATTCTTTCATTCTTGTCAGTTATTAAGACTCTTTATTTCTAAACTGATGGTGTCAAAAATTATAAATGCTGAATGAAATATTTTTTTTCAAGTCATTATTCAAGAAAATGGCATTGAATTAAAAAATATTTATCATAAAAGAAGCAAAATGTAAACATAAACGTATTTTGACATACATACAAAAACTAAATCACTATAGAAATATTCTTATTATAATTCATGTAATCAAACTTCATCAAACCTAATTTGAAATATTTACTTTTAAACATTGTTTTCCTTGCACTTGAGGGATTTCCCCTTATCAACAGTTAATCAGACTTCAGGCTAAAGCGTAAAGCAATGCCAGTTTCTAATGAAATAAAAATATATATTTCTATAAGAAATATCACCCAATGGTTCCAGAAATCTGTTACACAATTCATACATCATATGGCCATATATTGTTTTGCAAACTGGATGTTAAGTTTCAATCTATATGCTAATCTAAATCTAGTTTTGTAATCTTATTCTCAATGTTGAAATGAGAAAGAAGTCTGACGACATTGATCCACTTATTTGGTTTGAATTATCTATTTAGAGTTGATTCAGTGTACCACGGACATTAATTGTCAGTGTACCAAAACCAAAATACTGTTTGATGAAAAACAATAATTAAGATATTTCACTTGACACTGCTTCCTTAGATATTTTACAAGGGTCTCCTCAATTTTCTTTATCAGTTTAGTTCAAACTTATATTTATATGCAATAATGATTATTCATTAAGCTAACTAAATAGTTATATTTAATAGTTCGATACCACCAAGGTGGTTAATACTGTTTTGAAACAAAAAATAACTAATTATCTATGTAACCTAATTGTACAACTACTTAGACGATATTTATAAATTACCTAGTTTGACATACGCAATAAAATGACGATGTACTATTATTATTAATGATATATATTTAATTATACGAGTGATACAATCTGATATTTATATATTTAAATATAGATTTTAGTGTTTTTGAAAGTATTTACGAAAGAAAGTCAATTATTATTATTGGAATATACTTCGGCATATATAATATATCTACATTTATGACACTTCTATTTTTATATGTAACTCGAAACTCTCATGTATCGTTTATTTCCTCTTTTTATCCTCAAAGTTTTATATATCGCTATTTCAGATCCATCAAACTGTGTTAAGTGCTTTGTTGTATTAAGAAAATAAACATATTACCGCTTAAAAGAGAAGATATAACGCACACTTCTTTTTCAACACTTTGAGTGTATAAATATAACTCTAGACATGAAACTGAGATTGTCTTTAATAGCATCATGCATTATATATTTATTGTTTTGGAGAAAAAAACTTAAAAACAAACAAATTTGGTTTACTGATTTAGAATACATGCAGGCATACCAGTATTTTTGATTAGTTTTAAATAAACAATATTATCTTATCACCAAGTGTCTGCTCATTATATCTAAGCTCTTACCGATATTTCTCACCTATTAAGAGACTATATTAAAGTTGGAATACTTCCTAGAAGTACACCAAATTTGATTGTTGCGTCATAGGTTTTGTATAATCGCAATAAGTATAAATTTAATATTATCCGAAGTTATGGAAAGTTCTGAGTTTTCTGTATGAAACTTGATCAAACATTCTTACCCTACAACCTTGAAATAAGTTAACACCCTATTTTAACATCATTACTAACAGCACTTGAGCGTAGACATACAAAAACTCTAGAACATGGTCACTGAACTCCTACATTAGTTAAATAAGAAAGTTACATAATTAAGTTATTCCGGGTATCGCAGCGATACTATAACTAAGACGTACTGAGTTCTCCATTTCTGCCACTTATAATGAGCAGTAATATGTCTGGTACCATGATATACACCATGAGTAGTATATAATTTGAGCCCATGAAATACAGTTATTTCCCATCGCAGTAGATCATCATGAAAGTGTATATTATACTTATTGGTAATAAAAACAGCCTTTTATATTGCTATACACTAAATGGCTAACAAAAATTGTGCTATTAAGTGAAGATACATTTATTTTAATAAATGCTTTTTCTGTCTAAATATTTCCTTTCTACGGTAATTTCTCTGAGTGCAAAGCTTTTTCAATTTTAACACTCTTTATTTCAAAATTAAAGTGCTATACATTCCTAGTATACATCCTCAGGTTTCATAACACTTACCTCAAATAGTGGCTCGCTCCCGAAAGATTAACTAGTAGTATCAATTGCCATAATATTTCTTGCTTGTCATTAGATAAGATAAAACTGTGATTTTAACAAATACTCATTTAAATACTCTTCTATCTCAAAGGGAATAGTACACTCAATATGATTCATTGTCTCTCGCATACCTGTATATTCGAGCTCAAAGTTACACCCTCTAACCGCTCTGTTATATTATTTCAAAGTATATACTATTGAATATACCGAATTATAAATGTTCTCTTTATGGTATATAAGAATAACTAAAAAACGACTCTACTACACAAGAGAATAACCTAAACACTAATGCTAAAAACTCCTGAAGATCATAAAATCGTAAATTCCACGAACATCTATACACAACCATTCCTACAAACTATGATTGATATGTACCCTCTGTGCCCTAATAGTCAACTATGCAACTAAAATTTATGTATTACATTTTATAAATAAATACCGTATAGTAGGATAATTTCTCCAAATATTAAACTTGAGTTATATGAAGATATAATTGATGCTCCTTAAATCATGAAGTGTCGATATAATGAAAATACATAATGTATAATATTTAGACAATATAGAATACATATATGTAATATATAGTTTTAATTAAAAATCATTGGATGGATGCATATCATCTCAATCATTAAATGAGTGAGTATATTATAACTTACACAACATAATGCATATTATTTTCTGAGTGTCGAAATGGAGTAAATATAAGCACTGACCAAAAGTGTACTATTTACATAGAACATTATACTAGAATGAACAACAAGAACCAACTAAATTTATCACAGGAATCTTGATTGTATACACAATAAAATATATTCTCCATGTGTGCGTCTGCCTGGAACAATAATCAATTCACTATATAATAAAGTAAATGATGACATGCCAGTTATTGTAAGGACGAAAGACAACATGATATATACAGACCATGACCTGAATTCATATGATTTTCATCTGCTAAACCTGGATTGCACACGTCCGGAACTATTAGTTCCCTTGGCACTATTAGTCTAGATTACTTGATTAAGATTAATGAAGGCCTTAAGGTTATGAGACAATATTAGAGTCAAATTTAAGTATCATTTTATGTTTGGTAAATATGAAAGTGTTTCTACATCTCATTAGATCTGAATCACATATATAACTCTCATATTGTATATCATTGATATATGTTGTTGTCTGCGAGTGGTTTTTAAAATATAACCATTACAAAAACATCTATCCTTCCTCGATTACTCGTAACTCTAATTCCTGACAATTGAAGGATTAATATTATATAATCTCATATGTGCATACAGATCAATCGTTATGAGAGTTCAAAAAAGATCCTTGAATTAACTAGCCGTTGCTTCAAACTTAGCACTCACTAAGTATTTATTGATAATTCAACTTTAAGTATTGTTCAATTCAAACATATATATTTTAACATAGAACATATATACAACTGCGTGGCCGACACTAACTCTCAACATGCTGCGCCAATTTAGGACCACCTAGGAGTCATATAATATGACATCACCTGTCCTCACTCGGCTAATGTATACCTGCGTATACACCATCATTACTGGTGGTCTTGATTGTTTTCACTGCACTAAACATTATTTACTCCACGAAAGTGACGATTTAGTCTTGTGGTGTATTAATGTACTTTTCACCTATTTCTGGGTGAAGTGGCTAACTATAAGCTCATTTGTCCTCTCAATGTAGATCTTATCTTGATTCTCAGTGATCTTGTCTTGGATTATGGGGGTGTGTTTTTCATAGTCGCTTTTATAAATAAAGTTATCGATTATTGAGTTGTACTCTTTCAGAGTCAGTGTGCGCTGTAAATTGACTATCTTCTATATATATTATAGAAACAGACATAATTCATGAACTAAAGATTCATATACCTATCTCAACAAGGTTCCAGCTATCCTCTCTGCTTTGTTTTGAAGCATAATTTAAGTTGTGTGAAATTCTTCCAATTATTAATTGCATACTTTAGAATTATGAATTATGCGACGAGAGACAATAGCTTCTATTCGAGAGGTCTAAATCTCCGCCACATGTATTCCCACTAGAACCACAGACATCTAATTAATACTGAATACAAAATGTGTATAATGTATCGAGTATGTAAATGTTCATTGGAATCTTAAATTATTTAAGTGAACTAGAATTAATACTAAATATGAGTGACGGAACGTTAGACTACAGTATGTAATCTTGACTCAGTATGTAAAAAACTACAATCGTCTCTGTTTCAAATACTCTATCCAAATATATACTAGTGTAAATATATGGAGCTCCTGTCTATCACACATTCATCACTGACGAGAGAATATCACGAGAATTTAGTATGATGAGAGATGTTTAACGGACCAAAGACAGCGAGATTCACCTCAGAGCGCTGCTATGAGAGCATCTCCACACTGAGGCTCAATGGTCATGCATCGCAATTCTACTTTGACGCTGTCGTTACAGACTTGTGCTTCCTCGACTCGTCAAAAAGTGTAGGTGATGTAAGCATGCGTTGGTATCATGTGGCTCGAGTCATCAGATAGATCTGTCTCTTTGTCTGGTTTTTTTTTTATTTTCAATGGATTTAACACTCGAACATACCTGTTCTATCTGGTCTGCTCGGATTGTCGAGTGGCGTGTCTTCCAGAGCAAAACGATTCTCATACATTGTGGTTTTGGCAGTCGACACGAGAATCACCTTCATACTTGGAAGTCCTAGTTGCTCGGTTGTACTGTCGAATGTATCTTAAACAGTGACATATTTGAAAAAGAAGTTATCGTCTTTTATATTAGTTTTTGAGGCAATCCTATATTACATAACCGACTCAAATACCCATCTGTTCAGGCTCAATTTCTGCCAATGGTTCAGTTAGGGAAATGCATAAGTTTATGAAAAGATGGCTATTGAACGTCCATAGAACTAGCACTGATACATGATTTTTACATATATATGACTAACAGCGTGTTACTTTAACTACTATATGAATTACTTTAGGGTTACATGTTCTTGAATTTGTTTGTACTGACTCCCCAAAGGTTTTTTTATTATTGTTATTTGCTCTCTACATATCTGATTGCATAAGTGCACACCAAACTAAATACGCATGAAGTAAAAGTTACAAAAATCATATTAGAAACGGTCTCGCTAATGGTAGAAATGTGTCACATGATTGTCAGTTTTGATGTAATAATTTGTCGCTACCCTATCTATTCGATACCCCCATCAAATATTATACATAATATCTGCTCTAGCTTGTTCAGCTCATTAACGACTCTGAGCCGAAAAGTATCATCTGATTTAATATACATGTACCTAAATTGTTTTACAATTTATACTCTTATATAAGAATTTACCTCAGCAGTAATTCTTTAAAATATCAGTCTCTCTTAATTTCATCAAAAAAGTCAACAAAACCTTAGTGTCACTTTGCTTTACAACATTTTCCTAGCCGAGCGTTCTTGAAATCAAAGAAACTTTTGATAAAGAAAACGCACGTCTTATTGAGAAAATGCGCATATACAAATTTCTGATTCTATTGAGTAGTTTTCATCTATCCCTATTTGTTAAGTTCACATGTTAAACCTCAATAGTTTTCTGAACGAAAATATAACTTACTTTTGAACTGATCTAGATATATTCGTTGTCGTCTTTTAGTGCAGTACCTCAACTGATGGCATAAGGAACTTCATATTTTTTACGCTGGTTTATACATTTTTTTCAATTATATAAGACTATTAGTCGGTCGTTATTTGTATGACTGCGACATAAGGTTTATCATCTTAAATAAATTGTTTCTAACACATTGCTTAATTCAATATGCAAATGATCTTGGTCACTGACAAGATAAAGTCAAATTTGAATTTTCATACGACTGACAAATGAAGATGACTTTATTTGTTATCATTTTTTAATTATTTATAACTTTCATGATATTGCTGGTACTCTTCTAGCATGTTACCATATCTTGATTAACATATATACATATTCGTTATTACACTTAGGAATTCTATTGAGAATAAACATAGCTAATATACTCGATAATAGTTCCACATTAATGTAGTAGAAACCACATCAATAAGCACATCCTGATATAAAATGATTCGACAGATTCACGTATATATTTATTTCTTGAAAATAACTGATACATATCAGTTTGAATATACGATTAATTGTTTTGTATACCGAAAAGTGCGTGACTTCACTTTCTTCATACAGAGCAGTAAATATTATAATAGACCTTCTATGTACCACTCAGGCAATAATTTTTATCTAATAGTTCGTGTTGATTCAAGAGTACTTAAATTAGAAATAAGCTCGAGACAGTCCTGGTAACATAGCAAAAACAAACGGAATTTTACTCCTTTATTGTGGACTACGATCCACCAGTGGCACTAGACCGACCCCGAGTAATCGTATATTACTCGTAAATCCGGGTGTTTTAGTAAGTTGCAAATATATATGTATATAGAGACCCTAATTCTGAGCGATAATTAAACCTCTACGCTTCTCTAGCTCTTCTCTTAATCATTTCTGTGAAAAAGATAATATCAAATTATCTAGCGATAGAGTGTAACATGTGACGTTGGCTCTTTATCATATAAAGTTATGTATAATCCACACATATCAACTATAACAAACATATTGATGTGTAAACTTAGAATCATTAAGAAACTCCAAACAGAATTACAAGAAAGCGTAAAAACTTAATCACACTACTATAGGAGTGCTCAAATTTATTAGGCTCTGGTTAACTTAAAGGTATTACCCAGTGTAAACTAGACTCGCTATCCATTAGAGTGCGTCAAAATAAAATTAACGACCATTCCATAAAGAGAACTGAGACGTGCATCTGATAGTTCTATACCGGCGAATCAAAGTCTCCACATATATATATTGAAACAAACTATATATAGAATATGTAACTGCTGGATGGTAACGCGTATAGCAATAACGTATTCTAGAGTAAAATCTCCACTTAAAATGTGTTTAAGAATTATATGCGTGCCATACATGTGTATCTTACTATTTTATTATTACATCAATCAAGAGCAGCAAACAACTTTTACACTACAAGTAATATAGAGTATCAAATGTCCAATTCTACATTGAGCTTAGTTCACATACTTTTGGCGAGAATTACATATTATTTGATTAAACCAAAATTAGAACCTTAATTTTTATACTACCAAAATATATTTGTACATGGGATCAAATATTTAAAATAAAAAAACCTTTTTTAGCATTATTTAGAATCAACTGTTAATCATTATCAACTATGAAATCGAATATAGAATATTTAAAGAATACTACAATGAATATTGTTTCCTCATTTTCTTATTTGATCGAGAATTTTGCTGATATTCTATTAATCTTACATGGATTCACACACTTTTGATATATATATAGAGTGACAATAAGGTGCCAGTATCGTATACTATCTAAAGATGTTATTATTGAATTGTATCATTAATGACAATAGCAGTTAACACCCACTCTTATAAAACCACATTGTCGACAGATACACAGAGCTATATAAATATATATTAGTACCTTTTCTGATTCTTGTTTTCGCTCTCAGTCATTTGCGAAAGTCAATGTGTACATATATCATGACAAAAATGACTAACAACACTTCTTATCATAGTTTAGGATTAATGTCCGGTTTCCTCTATCACACTAATTTGGTTCTTATTGTTGACACGCTTTCCTAAATTCACACAACTCTCCAGAGGGACATAAGATGCATCTCACTATTGTACATAGACGATTTTCTTATTGATATTCAAGTCAAAGACACCGCAAAGATAGGAATGAGCGAGAGTATTACCATACACAATGTATTAGAGAGTAATATTTGCGACTCGATTAGTCATACGAACTATCTAAATGTAATAGCTGAGTAAAGGTTGTTCAATCATCGATATCCGCTTCTCGAATTTCGTAACTGTTTACCTAGAATATAACAATATCGCCTAGCTTCAAAGTACTTACACTTTTTACTCCTTCTCTATTTCGTAGCTTTCTCTAGGGTATCTTCCCTTCACGGAGGTACGGAAGAGCATCTTTTCTAGAGTACTTACCTTCGTTCCTCAGAGGAAGTGCTGGTAAGTGCACCTGCTGTATGCTTATCGTCCACGACACGCTGCCCACTCCTGCCTCTGTGTCAATGTGTGGCAGTTGCTTCCGCCATTTCCTGAATCCTCGAGTCCTCAGCACACCATCTCAGTTAAATCGTTGCTCGCTCATTCTTTGAGAAGATCATATCAACTATAATGCAATACCTTTTTGGTACAAATGTTTATCTACCATGTCGTTGAAGTAGGATTAGGTAGGCTGTAAGTACACACCACCCAAAACACCAAAAAAAATGAAGCCACTCAGGGTTAATTCTCGACGTCCGGGTTGCGCCTATCACAAACACATATCACAGTCAATGAGATGTGGATCACTATATTAGCACGGTGGTCCAGTGTGCCCTCAAAAGTCCTCATGTGATCCTCTGGACAAGCTCGCCATTTACATTCATTAACACAGGTGAGAGGGAATTCTTATATATTAGCCATTTATGCATCTCAATATATCATCCTCTCACATTAGATACTGAGTGTGATCAATGGCCTTAGTCCTCTTTGACAGACTCGTAATAATAAGTGTACAATTAATAAAGGCAAGGTCGACCCCTATAATTTAAATCCTCACCAGGATAAATCACCCTTTATAAATAATGTTAGGTTTATGTTGTCTGAGCTATGGATGATTACACCTTCTGCTCAACCGTCCATGTAATATTTATCTACTGTGAGCACATATGAAAATTTAATGATACTTGTCTTTAGTACAGAAAGAATACGATTAACTGAGTGATCACATCCCTTGATACACTTTGACTACAATCGTAAGACACAGCCTAAGGATCTCACCCTCGAGGACTTAATATCATGCAAAAGTTAAAGGTGTTTATGTTTACACTTGCTCAATTATCTCAGTTCCACTTCCTGTTTCATGTTCACTATATCAATATGTATGTGCCTGATTAGTATATCTTGGTTCCTCTCCTAGAATTTATATAAGATATCTTCAATCGCCGAGGACCGAATGTTTGTGCACATCTCAAACCCTATGTGGTTTAATTACAATTTACTCTAATATACCCATTTATAATGAATATTACGTTAAAGGGCGTTAAGAAATAGATGTACAACGGTAAAATGAATTATATAAAGAGACTCTAAGGGTGTACTTTTAGACTCAATGTATCTACCATCGCTTCAATTGGGATATGGTGATGGAAGAATTAAACATACCAAAAATAGTGCTCATATCAAAATAATTCTACAAATATAATTACAATCTTAATATAAAATCATGGTGTTCAAAATACAGAGCCACACTGAAGCAAAATTAATCGAATACTTAATTCTTAGATAAGAATATATTGCCATAGCTAACTAGTAATATGCTCTCTGTGTTTTCGGTTATGCGGGATTATGATGTGTCTATATACTACCTCGTGCATCAGGTCCGCAAGCGCGATTTCGATTAGGAGGTTTGACCTATTATAAGGCCAATATGGAAAATTAATATCAAATCCGTTCCAACTCTTTTGGTAGTATATGATAAGTGTCTAAACAAAATTGATATCTGATTAGTGCTCACTTAATCTTATATTGATTCACGACAAATATCTATAAATTAAAACCCTGGGGATATCATGAAATAGTCTCTTCAATATCGACTATAAAGACATTCACTAATCAAGGATATTCAATAATCCGCGAAATGACGTATGCGTTTCAAGTGATGTGTGTCTACCTATAGTTTTTACACAATTATAGTGGAGAGAGGAAATTACCATTAATACGATTCAGATTGCAGAAAGTACTGAGAGAAATGTATAATTCTTGACAGTGAACAATGTCCTAATCATGACATAGCAATTACCATTCTAGTTGAGGAACCAGAAACTGAATATATACAATATAGCGTGCAGTTGTGCATACATATTATCTTGTGTTCAATAACTTCTAATAATCCATGAGTGAGAGTTCTCTAGTGATATACACGGAAGAACCACATTTAGCAAAATGATTTGTGTATAACACTTATTTATTGCCAATAATGATACAAATCTTGATACTAATTATCAATTATACCAATCCCAATATCCATTAAAGCGCGATTCATAATGCATTTGTAGTTTAAACCAGAAGTACCCCTTTTAAAATAAAAATCCAGTTAAGTGCCCTATATGAATAAGATAAAAGAAAATTAGTGATATATAGCGTTATGTAGACACTGCTTTGATTACTTATTCAATTATATTTCACCTGGTGAATAGAGAAAATATTTCAGACAATATAATTATAATACATTAAGTTTACGGTATGGCTGATGAAATAACTCCAAATAATGTACCAGATTCAAAATGAGAATACATAAAGCAAGTGAATATTTGACAATTATTTAATTTTTACAACAATACTAAAACTAATGCAGTTAACTTTCAAATGAATAAGAGATGTACTGTTTAACAGAACTTGTCTTTTAATGGTGAATTACTGAACGTAATTTTCCAAACAGAGAATAATGGTTGTTCTACAGAAGTGTGATTCATAACAGATACTTCTGTCATAATGCTTTTACTGTTTACACAGATACAAAATGTTGTCACGGTAACGCACACTTTTCATAATTCTATATAAGATACCAGAGATTCAAATGGTTAATACTTGCAGCCACAACAACTAATAGAGCACATAAAATGGTACGTCTGATGCATGTCATTTCTTTAAGTTATTTAAGTTTAAAAGGGATGTCAACAATTGATATATTTTAGTATAAGGTATGTTTTATAGGTTCTGATTTGGTAATTTGTCTTATTATACTAAATGATGATATTTGATAAATATAATGGTAATATCATAAATAAATGATTATAGAGAATCATTGTAGAATTGCAATATACCAGGTAAAAGAATAATTAAGATAATTGCCTTCTTGATTCCTTTGCAATTCCATAAAATTCGTAACGCAACTCCTTCGTGTAATATAATGTCATATTGCATCTGCTATAACTTAATGAAATTTGATGGATGCTTAGAGATAATATGGAACGTAATATTTTGTAATATTATTTTGAATGACATTACCACAGAATATCAGTTATCAATTTTGTTCATGTATTACAATTCAGATCATTTCTTTACAGGCTGTTCAATGTTCGAAGTATAAACAAGGATTTGCGTCCTTGTTTAAGGTGTAAAGATGCTTGTAGATACACGCACAAATTACTGTATCTCAATTACAAGATAGAAATAAAACAACATTATTATGATCTTTTAACTATTATATAGACCGACCTTATGTAATTAATTAATTGCATGTTAAGAACATAATAAAACTGTTTTCTTTGATTTGTAGTAATAATATACAATACATTTTCTAAGTAACACGTGCATTGCAATCACCAAATGCATTAAGGTACACGAAAGAAAAAAACAGGAAAGAAATGATGTAATTACCAATAACAATGTTTCTGTATTAGCAATTAATTGAGACAACACAATAATTTCGGAACATTTTGATGAAAATTACCTCATACAAAGTGATGCTATTTCTTGTTAATTAAAGCTCAGCTTCCCGGTAGTAATATCAATATGATATGAGAGGCGATACCAGATTAATTGTTTTGATTAATCGACATTAAGCATGGAACGCTATTACCATTAAATATTTAAGTTAAAGAGAACTCGTAAAATGCACTATGCACAAGAGCTTTTAAAATTTGACACATTTAATCTTAACTAAAGCAAACACGTTGTTTATATTTATATCCTGTTTTCAGTTTCCTTAAAGAAAAATGTTTTGAAATTGTCCTCGTTTGTTTATTAAAGCTAAAAAGAAAACGAAGGTCATTTTTGCGAGAACAGACAAAGTAAAAGTTGGTGAAGATCAGTGCAGGATACAATTATGCATATATGAACCATGAACATTAAAACACTATGCTTATTTACAATTTATTTCCTTAAAAACATGTATGTATGGCTACTTGCTTCAGGCATTACCAAATATGCAAGCATGCAGTTTTGCATTCTAATGATGGCAGCAAGGAAGCATCCCTAAACATCTCTATCCCTCGAGTAAACAAGTTACTCTTCGGATTATAAACATATATATTATACTATCATAAAAACCTTAAATTCAGAAGAAGAAATTCAGTTATAAAAAATCTGCAGTTTGTGATTTCATTTCTTCAAAGGAATCTTTCCTTCGTAATTTATATGAAATTCAAATGATTGTGAATGTTATTGACGCTGAAAAGAAATATAGAATCAATGTCGTAAAAGACGCGTACGATTATTCATGCCAATGTTTCATGTATAACAAACAATTTAATTCTTCTAAAATAAAGCTTGAACTTGAGCCGCAAAGTCCTTTTGATATCACATATTGTTACTAGATTATTAAGCTAATTTGTGAAAATATTCTCTCAATATACAAGACTGCAGAGCAAACGGCACAGCTTTGTTACAAAGATTCTGAAATACAAGCGCTCATTGAAGGATCATTCTCAACCCAAAAAGTGTTCGATTTGGGCCAGTGAAGATCGTTTAAAGTAATTGATATTTGCAAACAATCCTGGTAACTATAGCATCATGCGTGGAGCTGTTTCATCTGAGTAAAGTAATTGCGTAAAAATAGGAGAAATCAGGCTGTATGACTGTACATTGAACACCACCAAATTTGTCTTGTGGAATAAAACGAACGGTCAAAATATTGCCTAACATCGCTTTGCTGACGTTGTGTTGTCTGAAATACATGCCTTGCATTCAACCGGAAATGACTTTTGTGAACTTATTCTTTTCACATTTTGACTTTGTTAGTGTCGAACAATGTTTATCAATTGGTATAAAATTCCTACAGATTTGTCTACAAGTTTTATAAAAAATATATATCTATCATATTTAATGTGAAAAGAATTTGATTAAAACCAGTTCGTTTTTATAGTCTATGAAGACAGAAGAGTGGATATCTGAAAATACCGACAATAATTGACCAAGTAAATTATATGAACAGCCTAGATCAACAACAGGAATACAATCTGCTACATTGATCGTTTATATTTAATATTTCTTTATGTGACTTTTATAAAAGTGCTAGACATTATGATCAAGTCAGATGATTTTCTTGCAAATGCTCATATTTTTCTAAAGATTTATTTCTTCATTCTTTGTTTACTTTTAAACATAATAATACGTGTCACTAAATATCAACGATCAGAGCGAAAACACTGAAGTACATTAGAAATTATTTCTTACGAAGCATTACTGAATTTTACTCTCTTACTATAGAGTGATAATTGGTCGTCTGCTAAAGTGTGATTTATGCCCAGATTTCCATCAAAATGCTTTTACAAACACAGATGTTGTCACGATAACGCGCAATTTTCCAATTTATATCAAAATTACCAGACGTTTAAATGTTCATGTTTTCAGATTTGCAGACAAAACCGACGTGAAACAGTACGAAAATACTTTCAAAGGACATTTTAAAGTGCGATGGTCGTGGAAAGACCGGTATGGCAGTGACATCATAATCAATTATCAATGCTCTAAATAAAAAGGTGAAGTAATACTTACCCAATATAATGCAGCATTCTTACAAGATTTGCGATTGTGTCACTACAAAAGGACGAAAATTGCAGGTAGAAATATTCCAGTAAACACCGGTTGCGGAAAACATGCATATGCATCATGCACTCCTTCCGATGCCGTCAATAAACATAGGCATATTTTTCTCGTTATTTTCTTTTATGCTCTCATTTTATACCATGCCAAAAAAAGAAAATAACATATCATAAACAAGCTTCAAATGAATCATTACCTATTTGATTTGGGTATGACTAGACACCGGAAAGGTCATGTCAAGTCCTTTCCGTGGAAAGGGGCCCTTTCCGATATCTAGTCATACCGATTTGATTTAATATAATGTACATTGTATTATATAAATCTTACTTTATTCATTATCAACATAATGACCACGTCCTAAGAACAAAATTCATGAAAAGCGCCAGAATGATGTCATTTTGTATATTGAGATTCCGGGATTATCTAGCGCTGGTGTTAACACTATAAAAAGTTCATTCTTTTGCAAATTAACATTGTTGAATACTTTATAAAAGAATCTACTTGAGAAATAAAAAATGACGATAATCTAAATGTATTTTTTTCTTTTTATATCTTGTGTTCATTACTTAAGGCGTAATAGGTTGCATACTTTCGCCAGTGAAAATATGCTCCGTTCGAAAAGTAATATATGATATGTTGGTAGACTTAGAAAGCAGTTATTTTTTTATTTAGTCTCGCACGATCTGGAAGTATGCATGTAAAGTATATAAAGTTATATCAGATGAAATATTCTTATAAAAATTTATATTTATTATAAAATTATTTTTAAAACGTAATGGTCGTTTCCTGAAAGATTTCTTTTGCATATAATACCTAGCTTATTATATAGCTTATTATATAGCTTTAACAATAAAGATTTAGTTGCAACAGAAAATATGACATGTCTAAGGTTTTTTAAGAAGTTGTCAAAGTATCGAAACTATATTCAATTATTACCATTATACATTTAACTGAATATTGAGCTAGCTTATAACTGTGCGATAATATAAGAGTAACATTATTCTATACTTATAAATGAAACATTGAGAATATCATTTATGAAATAAAATGCCTATTTTCACCTCCCGAATTTTTTCACAGGTGTCTTGCCGGACTTCCTTTGTCTTCCAAATGGTTAGGTTAAAAAGAAAAAAGTGTATAATAAACAGAATAGTTTTTTAATCTTGTCTTCTGATTGTATAAAAATTATCATATTTCTCTCCTCATAAAATTTATTTTTTCACACCAATCGAGATAAGAACATAAACACGTTAAGATCAGAGTAAAAACCAGAAAAAAAAACATCACTGAATTCAGTTGAGTATTTGCTTAAACAACACATTTCCAGAAATCTTTTTTGTTTATTTCTAGATTTTCATTCCTAGAAATTAACGTGGTTTCATCTAGATCTCTGATACAGAATTCATATAAAAGTTAATCATCATTATATTGATTGAGCTTGAAACATTAACAAAGTTGATGATAAACCAGGGTTATGTATTGTATAGCAATGAGGTATCCCCTGTGAGGAAATGCCATTAATTATTGCATATTATTAAAATATATAACTGAATATTTTCGTAAACAAATAACTTGGGATTTATTTAAAAAGTTAATGTTATACGCATTCAATTTACATGGCATTTACATTATATTATGCGTTTTAACTGTGCCAATGAACGCTTCATTTGTTGACTGTATGATACATTTATTAATGATGTAATATATACATGAATATATACTTTTCGTTTTGTTTTATGGCGCACCAACACTAATTAGATTTAGAATATAATAACATAGCTTAGTTTAACGTTTAATCTGTTACACATTCGACAATGAAACAAAAAGAGGAAGAAGAAATAGAAAGCAAGACACTTTACCACCATGGAAAAGTTGAAATTATCAAGGTCGCAAATTAAATAATGTACAGGCAATTTGATGACACTATTTATGACTGGCAGTAGTTTTCGCACCTCCTAGTAACGGATCTAGAAGTAAGTATTCAGATTAAGTTGAAGTATAGAATTCAGATGTGCTCAAAAGGTAACATATTTAACGTAATGAAAATACGAGTTCATCAGAATCTGAACTAAACTAAACTCATACAACACAGCATGTTTTACATCATAAAACAGTTACATCTTACATATAATATAATATTATATGTTATAATATGTTATTATGCCCCTTTACAGCTTATGAAACACAAGTACATGCTTCCATATGTGTCAATCTTAATTATCTGTGATTTTTAAAGAAAAGTAAGAACCTTCAAAACATATTACGAAATCAATCCATCAATCTCTTCGTTAGCTGTTCCAGACAAAAACTCCCAAGGCGCTACATTTTACAGTCTTCATCTTAAAGTTTTTACATAATTGAAGTATAAAATAATATACTTAGTGGTTTTCAATGATAATTTAATAAGGAATGTAGCACAAGTTATAAAATAAAGCTTAAAATTCCAGAATTATGTTATAAACATGTATATATGTTGTTGTTGTTCTGTTAACTTTTAGCAATTTTAAATATTGAGTATTTATTTATATGTCATAGAATGATGTTATTGTATGGATTTACTTTTACATTATGTACAATAAAATATAAAAATACGTTTATTACATATTTATTATTTTTTTCAGGTTTTACAATATCAAAAATAGATAACATTAGTATCGATTTGTAGGAATGATAAAGAGACATATATGCAATTGTATCATATTTTAGGATGCTATATTTTAGGATGCATCTATCAGCATTCAGCTGGATTACAAGCATCCACTTAAAATCTAATAAAATTAATGAAGATGTTTAAATTGCTCCCTGAAAACCTTTTGTATGTAATGCTAGTAAATGAAATGAACGACAGTACACCAATGCTTATAGAAATAATGTATACTCGGAAACTTTGAATGTCTCTACCATTTCTCAGATTGAAATTTACTTAGAAAACCTGAATATTAGATATTGAAATTGTTTAAACAAGCATTGTATAGAAAGTGACGAGATTGTTTGTTTGTTTAATAGGTTGGTCGTGGACCAACACAGTTCAGGTCAATGGGGTCAAAACAGGAAAGATGATTTTGGCTAACCTCGGGTGTTTCAAACAACAGTGGATCAAAACCACCTCGCCTGCTAGAGCTAAGAGATGCATATACTCTAGTTATTCTCTAAAAGGTGATGTGATTAAACATATCTTTATTTTTAACGAAACAGAATATTGACCAATAAAGAATTTATTCTTTATACTGATAAATAATTTATTCTTTATCTATAATCAAAATTGATTGAAAGCACTTTTACCGCTAACGCACTTGTTTTGATAAAAAAAACAGCAAAAAGAAAATCTGCTTTTACTTGCAGTTTTTAATACATGTACATGAGAAATGTTAGCTCAGCTCTTGTTTAATATTGACAGTAATTACGTGTGAAATTCTCAGTCTATCGAAGACGCCACCATGAACAAAACATTTTAAAGCTACATGACAGCCAAGATATTCCAAGAAAATAAATTTGAGAAAGTAAGTAATAATAATTTTTTTTTATTTTTCATGCTGCTTCAATTTGATTCGTACACAACATTTTCGCTGCAATTCATTTTTCAACTGTTCTCAGATGGACTTCGACAAAACGCATTACATACTGCCATGTGTAAAGCATCACATGGGTTTTAAGCATTTATAACGCTATGTATATGGTGTTCTTGATTTTAATCCCTTCAAACTTTGATTATTCATCTGTTACGGCAAAGAACATAAGACGGTTAGTGCACAAATTCCATGAAATAACATCTGCAGAATCACAAGGACGCATTAAAGCCCGAGCTCCCAATATTTCAGCCCTGTATACACTTAATCTTATCCGTTAAATCATATTTTTTCTCTCCGTGAAAGATTTTCCATTTATCATATTTGCCTTCGTCTGAAGCAATAAAGAGTTAAGACATTTTTAATTTTCGGTAATTTATACAAACTCCACTGAAAATAATGTTTTTTCTTGTGTCATATAATATACAGTTTGATCCATATAATCTTTTGTCGAACCTCAACCTTTCTTTGCAAGATTCCTCATAGTAATTAATCAACCATTTTCTTGTTTAACTGTTGAATTCTGCTTAAGCCGGTACTAGGTAGGCAGTTTGCACTGGACAGAGCTGCATCGGTACTAAGAGTGTAGTACTTAAGTACCAGTATTATTACTTGCAAAGTTATGCAGTACCATTATCAGTACCAGTACTAGATTTTAGCCCGGTACTGCAGTACCAGTACTTATTTTTTGGAAGTAATTAAGTACCAGTACTTTTATATATTCATCATAGTTTGAATAAATACACACTGTCAAACAAGAATAACATATTATGTATATTTACACATTTTAATGATACATTTTTTAAAAACAAGTATTTTTATTTCACATGTGTACACTTCAGATTTAAGATAAATGCAAACATCATTCAGCAAAAAAAAATATATATTATTTACTTTAAAAGTTGACAAAACATTCTAACAACTTAAGTGATTTAAACAATATTTACATCATATATTCATGTCATATCTTATTGTTTATTAACCAGTCAACTATGTCAAGTGGTATAGTGGTGCAACATGAATTCTAATGGGGTTAAGAATAAATTGGATTGAGAATGTTTTAAAAGATTCTTTTGGACTTAAAAAATAGACAGTTAGGTAGTGTAGCATCTTTTTATTCATGTCAGGCCAAAACTTGAAAAGAAAAGAAAAGCTATATCTTCTTTATCTACAGAAACTCAATACACGTGTAATGTACTGCGTCCAAATCAGTAATGTGAAGCACAGGTAAACACATCAGGTGGACAGTTGGACAATAAACGTGTATTCAACTTTGGATCAGATTTGTTTACACCAAAGCACAGCTGATAAACATGACTTCGCCAGTAAGAGAAGTACCTGCAGTTAAACATGGACACTAAATATTAAACTACAATTACAAAGTCTAGATTATATACAAATAATTTAGCCATTGAAACTGGACGATATAACAATTCTGACCGACAACAACGATACTGTATTATTACTGTAAATTATATACAATGTACAGTTCAAACAAAAACGGAATAAATGGTAAATGATGGATAAAGACTAGAAGATGACGTTGCTATGGATCTGAAAAAGTCATGTTGTTTTGTCTTATGTTTATTTTAAGATAAAAATACAGTAACCGTGGCTTCTGCCTTTGCTTACGTTCATTTGTTATTGACTCAGTTAATGCCTAAAAACTGTAATTGCATATTTTTTTTTTAATTGTATTAGGCAATGCATTCACAAACAAAATATTGTATGAATAGTTTCTATTTTGTTTAAATTATTTATTAAGTTAATCTCATACTGTTATCTATCACATGTCTGCAAGCGTTCTAATGCGTAGACAAAGTACGATGTATTACCTTAGATCCTGATAATGGTTTCATTAATTTGGTGTATTATGGTAGACATTTGCGAATAATTTTTGAAATGAATATTCTTTCTAAGAAAATGCGCACTTAAAACAGATGATAAAATTGTGCGATCAATATATGCAAGCATGATCTATAACAACTATTACCAATTATTTGTATATGTTTGACTGCTTAAATATTTCAATGGTGTATCAAATATCAAGTAGGTTGTATGAAGTCGTGAATGCTAATTGAGATCCGAGTAAAAGGAGAGATTACCGAAAGAGTTACTGACTATAAAATCATAAATATAAGGACATAATGAGTTCCGAGGAGTGATTTATTGTCAGCTCATGTTATGATCAATATAGCAAGATACAAGAAATATATATTATATTATTATAATTTCTTTAATGTCACTCAGTAAATTATGGTGATGAATGATTGATATAAAAGTGCATCGCATATAATACATCTGCTTATTTCTGATTCTAGATAAAGTATAGCTTATTTTGTTTCAAATCAAAGCATAACATTTTCAAGTTAAACAAAAAAAACCCAAAAAACATTAAACAGATATAAAATAATAGATACATTTAATATATTTCCTCAAGTACTTAATGTATTATATAACAAAACAAAAATACTACGATGGTTTTATATTTAGCAATAATTATTGATATCACACAGAAACAGACACAATTCAAAAAAGAATTTATGGAACAAGTCCATTAAGTAAATCGTTTTCCTTTTTTAACTGTTTAGTAATGTCATCTCCGAATATAGCCATAACTAAGTGCATTAGTTCCTTTTTTCGAAGGGACACATTAACCTATACTCGGATAACTTCATTTCAATAAAACTAAAGGACACGAACATAATTTGTAAGTGTGAAAAAAATCTTTTTTTTGTAATATAGCGCCGTGTCACCATGGAAAGAAGTTAGAATTATGATCTGCTTCATATCTTTAATAGTTACAAATTAAAATTACATATAAAATATGCACTTTGAATGAAGTAAATACTTATGATACTTAATATATAAGCCTGAGACAATTGTTAATAGAATGCAAAGATTTAAGAATAAATATTTTCTTTTTATGAAGACATGGAATTTTTCCATTAAACTATTCAATGGTTATACAAGAATAAACATTGTTGAAAGGTAAATTTTAAAAATATCTTTGAAGTAGCCAACAAACGTAAATTCTCTTATAAATTCTTTGTTTTTTTGCAGCAGGATTCCTTGTGAAAACATGTTCGTGCATATATGAATATTTGTTTGTTTTTCCCTTTATTATCAAAGCTGATGTAATCATTTACAAATGCAATTATTATACAGCAATAAAAACTGTGTTTTGCAATTAAGATAATGACTAATTAAATAATTCTATTTCGCCCCACCCCCTAAAGAAGGAAAATTTATGTATTCTTTTCTATTATATTGGTATTTTCGGACGAAGTCCGTCTAAGAACGGTTCGACTTCCTGACTTCAATTTAGTAATATCTTTCTGGTTCATCGGGATAATTAATTCCTTGTTGTTGAAGATTGGGTACTACTTTTCGGTGCTCGTGGCATAAGAGATGTTTATTTTTATCTCATGAAAAGACTCAATCAACTTTGCAATAATTCATATTATATTGTTGTTTTTATTGCCTCTGTGGGATAACTCTTTTTCTTGATTTTTATTTGAAAAAAAAAGAAGGTATTTTTTGCTCGTCGCAAAACCAAGAATAATTTTTCAAAAAGTAATTGTCAAAAACAGTTAATTCTTCTATAATCTCTTTTTAAATTTTTTTTAAACATATGTTTGGAAGCTTACCCGGCACTTCCTTTGTACATTTACTTGTATCAAATTCCAATTTAAATTAATATTAAGAAGAAAATTACTTTCTTTTTCCATCTGACAAAGTTAAAACCCCATTCCAAAAAATTTTCTATTTTAACGCGTAAGTGGGTATTAATAAATAAACAAAAATTAGTCCGTTTATCAATAATAATCATCAATAATATTGGAATCATTTCTAGAGAAGAAACAAATACCTTTTTTACTTTAATTGTTTAACCAAATAAAAATACAATCGCATGTAAACAAAGTTAACGATGGAAAATAATTCAAATGATTTAAAGAAAATGGCTTTTAAAGGAAAAATCAAAATTTGTTATTTTGGCTACCTAAAAATGAATTCAAATCCAAGACGTCTGTGATAGACACTTTTTTACCTTTAACTATCTTATAGGCCAGAGGCAGTTGTTGTTACGTTTTAGCAAGCGTGCAATGTGACTTATAATTAGTAGCGTTACATTGGCTACATTATTCTTCATCACTAAAATATCGAAATCTTTGGACCTTTTTACCGATAATTAAAGCGTAACTATGATTTTCCAGAGCAATGCATTTTTACATATGATAAAATAGTTTTACAATCGAGTACAGTAATTTCGATATTAAGGAAGGAAATAAAGATGTCACTGTGCCTATTAGAGCTTTATTGGGTTCATACGCGGCTATCGCCCCTGGTATAAAAAAACATAAAATAAAAAAAAAAAAACCCTTTCCCCATCCTCAAAAAAAAAAAAAAAAAAAAAGAACATAAAAACAACAAATAAAACAAACCAAATATTTATCATATTTTTAAGATTAATCAGTTCGTGATTGAGGTTTTGAGATAAAAATAATTTTTTGGGTTTTTTTGGGGGTTAATTTTTTTATACGCATGGAAGTTAATATCTATTCAAAGTCCTGTATTTAACGTATCATTTTTCGTTTCATCTTGGTAATAAAGTAATGTTTTGAGAATCATATAAAACGTAATGTGCCACAAATGTTTTAAACCTTTTGAACGGACAATGAAACGATGATAAGGTGAAAAAACTATCTGAAGTGGAAAATAATCAGTGACAAACGTTTAATCATTCTTGATATAGGAGGGGACGCGGAGGACTATTGGGATGTGTTTTGTCAATATATTTGATTATATATTGTGATGGTTTTTAAGTTCCGTGTGGCAGCCCCCCCGTAAAAAGTTGCCTCGTACTTCACTTCAGTGTTGTTTATATTTTCTGGTCCTTCCGGGAATTATTGATGGCCAACCACTATAAAGTGTTTTTTGAGAATTGAGTACCGTTCAAAGCCGGTGCTAGGGGGGCGTGAGGGATGTTTTGCACTTAAATTCATTTATCCCCTCATGTACAAGACTCCCAATCAAAACCGAGTCTGCAAAATTCTTATGTTATTTTTGTTGTGATTAATGCTTCCGAGGGATCACCTTTGGTTTCCGGAATTTTGTACTTTCACAAGCAGCAGGGTTGTCCCAAGTTGCCGTGTGGCCAAAGCCGTAAAAAGTTTGCCGCCCGTACATTCCACTTCAGTGGTTGTTTTATAATTTTTTCCTGGTCCTTTCGGGATTATTTGATGCCAACAACTATAAAGTGTTGAGAAATTGAGTACCGGCTCAAGCCGGGTGCCTTATGGGGGCGTGGGAGGGGAATGTTGCCTTATTTCATTAATCCCCTCATGTAACAGACTCAATCAAACCGAGTCTGCAATTCACTTATGTTATTTTTTGTTGTGGATTAATGCTTCCCGAAGGATCACTTTGGTTCCGGAATTTTTTTTTTTTTTTTATTAATTCCTCGGGATTCATCCTTTCAAGAGAGCTGAAATCTTTAATCGACTTTCCATGAATATCATACATATTGCACGTATTATTTGAATATACATCAAAGGTGTAGTTTGACCGTCTTATTTGTGTTTTGACTGAGATTAAATCGCAACATTACTGTAAAAGACATATTACGGCTTTCGAGATTTACTGATGGAGGAAGGCATTTTGTCAGGCATTAACAGGCACCTGCGTAAAACTATCGACATGCCGTCAACTGACTGGATAGCTCTTTCTCATGAAAGAATCAAACTTGTCTATAGACCCACGGTGTTGAGGGACAAGTGGTTTGAAGTCAAAGACCTTAACCTGACGGGCACGGATGTCCCGTAATTTTCAGAAAACCTTTGCAGAAAACAAATATGTCACAAGATTACAATGACTAGCACAATTTACGGCTAAAATTTGAATGCTATGAAGAAAGGCACGAGAAAGTTTCTGCTAAAACAGAATGAAAAGTTGATTAAAAAGCATTCTAAAGTTTTAAAGAATGACAAATGTTTTTTTCAAATAGACAATAGCAAGTGGTTTGATAAATTATATATTCGACAACATATTTTATATTAAATCTCTACCGATTACTCTAGTGTTCCCTTTCTTATCAGAATCTTCTCATCACCAGCGTTGATATTTAAGTGTTCCCATATATTACCCATAAATACATGTACTGGGAAAATAGAAATATAAAAACACTTCATCTGTCACCATTAAAGGATAAATAAAACAGTAATTGAAAAGCCCTATAGGTCTTTATCCTAAAAAACAACTGATTATTTTGTATAGAGACCTACAAGAACAAAAGATTTATTGTCTTATTTTGTTCTGACCTTGATATTTTTTACAGTGGTGTTTACTAGCAGAGGCCCCCAAAATGAAACGGAAAGATTACAAACCCATTTTGAAAATTTATCAAAGTTGGGTGGGTTAAGACCAATCCTTAATTCAACTCCTTTAAAATTATAAGTGCCCAAAATATACTACAATCTTGAAATATGTTTTAAATTACAATCCGAATCTTTTAATAAAATGAACCGTATATATCTAACTTGTAAAGCAAAAAACTTCCGAGTAATTTTGAAAAATCCATTTGTACATGTACCATTGTTGTCTTAATTGAAATTGGGTTACAAAATTGCGCAACTTTGGTAAAATATAAACACATGTTCATTTACAGGAAGAAGAGAGACAACAAGCCTTAGCAAAATGCTTATAATAATTTTTAAACATGCAAGATAAAACATAAGTGAAATTTTTATACAATCAATGCATTGAAATGAAATAGTGTTCTTAATGCCATTTCAGCAGTTTTTGGTTCGTTCATATTAGGATGCCTTCAATTTTTTGTGTGTGGGGGCGTAATTCGCATATTTTATTATTTGTTTTTTTGTTTTTTTTGCAGCTATATGTCGCCTATCCCTGTGTATTTTCAATTTCAGCCATTTTTTTTTTTTTAAGTTCCATAATTAAGAAATACAACACTTTTCTAAACGTTTAAAACCGAATTTTTTTTAACAATTTACTTAAATAAGTTTTGATGAAACAGTTTTAAACAAGATAAACAAACGTGATATTATTTTGTGTAGTATAATAAAATATACCATATTTTTCCGCTTTTAATTATTTCTATGGTTATGCCGTCTAGAGGGAATGGGTAAAAGCAATAATACGCAAAAAAATATTTACGTTTTTTTCTTTCACCAGTTGTTCTGCACATCCCACATTCAAAAAAGTTTTTAAAATCTAAATCAAACTAACGTGGTAATCCTAAAACTTCGAAACTACACATGCCCAATTCCATTATAATTGTATTTCCCTTTAAAAAAAAACAAAGCGCCCATTTAATGTGAACCCATTTAGGGTATCCCACTTTGATCACTCAACGAATTGGATAACCTTAAATTGATTTCCTGTCTGAATGCACGCCCTGGCAAAAACCAAAAATGGGTTTTTTAAATAAAGAGAACATTATCCGAAACAGGGAACAGAAAAGCATTAACTGGGTTAAATGTTGGCAGATTGGTTTTGTTTGAGCTGTTTAAATAGAAACCGGTCTCGTAAAGTGGAAAAACTAACCTTTCCCCCTACGCCCCAAGTTATCAGCCGGTTTTAAGAAGAATTCAACATTTACAACATGTTAAAAATGTAATTTTTTTTTAAAAGAAATCAATCAACAACATTTTAGAACCATTGGTTTAATAATCACAGTGGGTAGCCCATTTAAATCAAAAATATCAGAAAGTAAATAATTTTTACATTTACCCAAGCAACAACATTTTTTTTCAATGAAAAAGTAGAATTATAATGAACCTGATTTAACTAATAGAATTTTACGATTTGGATTCCCCTTTCCCATTTTCATTTGTCCATTATTAAGTCTTTTTATTTCTTGAAACGGTGGGTTTCCCGAAAATTAATAATGCTTGAAGAAAAATAATTTTTTTAAGTCAATTATTTAAGAAATGGCATTGAAATCAAAAATATTTTATCATAAAAGAAAAGCAAAAATAATTTTGGGACAATTATACAAAAGGTAAATGCAAATATAAAAAATATTTCTTTTAATTAATCCCTTATGTTAATCCAAACCTTTCCATCAAACCGAAAATTTTTTGAAAACTCACTTTTTTTAAACATGTTTTTTCTTTTGCACTTGACACCTAAACATTTTTCAGAACCTAAAAGCCGGTAAAGCAAATGCCCCCCAGTTTCCCCCAATTAAATTATATATTTGCTATAATAGAATTATATCACCACAATGGGTTCCCAGAAATGTTAACACAATACCATACATCATACGTTCTATATTGGTATGGGCAAACTTTGGATGTTAAGTTTTTGAATCTATATGCTTAAATCTAAATCGAAATGAGAAAGAAGTCCTGGACGACATTGATCCCAACTAATTTTGGGTTTTAAAGTTAATCTTATTACTAAGCCCCTGCAAAGAGTTATGAATTCAAGTGTACCACGGGACAAAATTTATTGTCAGTGGTACCAAGACCAAAAATAACTGATTGAATGAAAAACACATTAAATTAAAGATTATTTTCAACTTTGACATGGCCCCTTTTTAAAGAAAATATTTTATAAGGGTCCTCTTTTCAATGTTTCTTTTATCAGTTTTTTTATTTTTGTAAACTGAATATATCCTTGTTTTTTTAAGTTTCAAACTTATATTTTTTAATATGCGCAATAAAATTAATATCATTACTATAATGTTTTATATTAAAGTTGCCTACAGGCCTAACTTAAAATCTTTAACCTTACCATTTAACATATATAATAGTTTAAATTTTTATATTAACGCCCCCTTAATAAATAGACCATTACCGATGTTGTTATATTTTTATGTTTTTTTTTTGAAAGTATTTTTTTACAAAAAGAAATGGGAAACCTGTCCCTACATCTAATTACAATTGTTACAAACTCTAATTATTACCGAAAACCTCAGTACGTTTTCCCTTTTTTTAATAAACCTAATTTAATCCTCATGAAATTCTTTTACCATACCAACTTAACAATGTTACCATTTCCTTCCAAAACTTTGAGTTTATGATAAAACAAGGATGAAACATGTTTGTAGCTCTTGTCAAAACGTACAATTATGATAAAGCAATATTTTAACAACCCATTTATTCAGTCCCACCGATATAAGAGCAATAATTGATATGTGGTCAAATGATTTTGCAATGTTTTTGAAAAATAAATTATCAATTTCTGATAACTGAATTTCTTAAATAATAAGCTGATTTTTTAACTATTTCTTTACTTACATCATGTCTCAAGTAAAAAGGCAGATTAAATAGATTTTATTTATTATCCTATCGCAGCCAGCAAAAAATAAACAATATTGTTTTGTCTTATGACAGATAGCGTTTAAGAGTATATATTGCCATAAAATAGATCAATGCGAGCACAATTATTCTTGTATAACTGTAATATGCCCTAATGGTAACAATATTTCTAGAAATTTAATAATAACCATTTTGCAATTTCAGTATTTCTAATTTTTTTTCAATTTTAACTCCCTGTATTTTCAAATTAAAGTTGGCTAATTACATTTCCCAAATGCTAGGTAATCACCATTTTTTTGTATAAACTAATGTTATCCCATATTTCTTTGTTTTTTAAATTAAATTATAAATAACTTTATTTTATCTCTCTAAAAAATTAACAGTAAATTTCAATTATCCTTCGTAATTTTTCGTAAAGCAAATTTCCTTTAATATTTTTCAACAATGGATTACATTTAAATTTCCTTTTATTTAAAAAACACAAAAACAACACAAAAAACAACACAACAACACACCAACCACAAGCAACAGATAAAACCTTTGTTAAATGTTTACTGTTTTTCTAAATTTCTTATCAATAAAAATATTTTATTAATTAAATATGGTTAATTGTCTGACCTAACATGTATTTCATGTCTAACAACCGGCTAAATTTTTTATACGAGTTATACCTTACCAACTAATCTAAAGGTATTTTTAAGTTAATGTGTTTTTTTTAAAATCAGATTAATTTTATCTTTTAAACTTGAAGTAAAATTGAATTTTAATATAATTTTGTTTTATGGGCTTTTTAATATTGTTAAACCCGAAAAGTATTTGGATAAATTAAATTCATATCATTTCCGCCAAAAAAGGTAAAAACACCAAGTTATTACTATTTTTTTCAAGACAATAAGAGACAAAATGAAAAACACAATATAACGGTTTTTTTGTTAAATGAAATTATTTCCCTTTTTGCGCTTAAAAATCCACTATAATAAAGAATATCAATAAATTGCCATTTTTGAAGACAAGACATAAAAAGCAATATATTTTTCTTTTTTAAAACAACTGCTGATTTCCCAGTTTTCTGGTTAATTTAATGTTACTTGATTTTTAAACCTAATTTACATGCAAAATGTATCATTTATGTTTTTATGATATTTCTACATAAAACGATAGGTCAGTAACATTTCTGACGATTGTTTTGTTTTTTGATTTAATAAGTTGCAAACATCCTTGCATGCCGTGTATGTCGTTTCATATGATACAAACAATCGGTCAACGTCTTTACAACAGTATAAGTGTTTTGATTATTTTAGTCCATCATAATTGTAACACGAAACAAGAGGTCGGTCAACGGAATTTATTACAGCATCCTTAAACTGTATGCTAATGAACCATAAAGGTCAGAGTGACGTTTGCGTCTTGTTTATTCTCCTAGAAACAAACTATTATAGACCATCATTAAATCTATCAGACGTTCTGAATTTGTGAGAAATGTAAGGCGTAACATACTGTTTAAATAATGAGATACAATTCACGCCATCTACGTTCACTGTCTACCTCATTAGTGATAGCATTTTGGTTTGCTGTCTATTGTTAATATATACTTGCAAAGTGACACTAAGGTTTTGAAGCCCGCTGATTTTTTTGATGAAATTAAGAGAGACTGATATTTTAAAGAATTACTGTTTAGGTAAAGTCTTTATTTCAAAAAACTGAATATAAGAGTATAAATTGTAAAACAATTTAGGTACATGTATATGAAATCAGATGATACTTTTCCGTCTCAGGTAAACAAAGATATAGTAATATTGAATACTATAGAAGGCGACAAATATCCACTGCATTGTTAATTTCTGATGGCCCTTCATGATTTTGTGACTTTACTTCGCGGTTTTATTGGGGATTTTGCATCGTTGCAATGTTAATTGTAAAACCTTTTCGGGTTTCACTTTTAAGCAAAGCAAATTTCAATTTAAACATTCGGCCCATGCGTGATTGAGTTAGAATTTTCCAAAAAAATAAGCATTTTAATACACGTTCGCCACAACCTGGCCCCCTGTGCTAAAAATAATATGTGTTGCGACAAAGTATGACGTTTTTTAGCGCACGTGAAGATCATAAAGGGTTATTTTAATCGCATTAATAAATAATCGATTCGACACTGTTGTTTTATTAATTATACTATTCTATGAGTTGCGATACGATTTTGTCTTTGTTTTTAAAATACCTGCATAGAATACAAAACTTAAGGGTAGCTCCGTTGCTAATGTTGAGAGAACTTGTAGGTTAACCCTTTTGCAAAATATGTTATACCATTGTATTGTAACTGTCTTTACGTGAATGTATATGCTTCGTTTTTGGCTATAAGATATGTTTAATTCATATAATATAAGACTAATATTCTTTTGAAGTGGTAATCTTTTAAAAATATATTTGTATCACTCTATTTAAAAGTGGAAACTGTCATTCCAATCGAAATTGTATTGCAAAACATGCTCCCCGTGCAAAATACAACCTGTTTTCTCCATGTACCTGTCTAACAGTAAATTAATTCATTTGACAGTTAAGTAGGCTCTTCCTCTGAAAAATATGAAATACATGAGTTATCCGACAAAGAACTATTGTAGATATTTTTACGGCGAATATTATATGTGAAACGTTCTACAAATATCTTCGCACTTTACGGGAAGTTTGAGCGCGTGCTACTACCCTGTATACAAAAATAGATATCATTTAATATTAAATAAAATATTAAAAGATATAGACGCTTCAATTGCCAAAAAATTGGTGCCATTTAAATCAAATCATATTTCGGAGAGAGAGAAAAAAGTTTTCCTCACATACAGAAAATTGTCAAATGAAATTTTCCTTCAGAGGTTATAATGTATCTTTTCCACGTGTGTTCAAAAAAGATTAAAATCTTTTTCTTTTTTTGCATTGCTTGGAAAGTACAAAATTACAAAAAAACGATTGATATATATGAAAAAACCAGCCTCAAAATGTGTTTATCTTTTCTTTAAAATTTTACAATAATCCTTATATGAAATATAGTAACTAAAATTCAAAAACCTTTTAAGTATGTACTATGATAGCTACCAAAGGAAGATGGATGATAATAATAATACGACCACCATTTCAATAATTTTAAAGAAAAATAAATACTTGGCTATTTCAAGAGAAAAATGAATGGAATTCTTATAACATCAATAATTTCACTTATCTTTACATACGAACTAGCTAAACGCGCACTGATAAATGTGTATCACTCATTTGGTATATCAGTAGAACGTTTTGAACCTGTTTGACATATAATTATGGAATACTGTTGTCTTGGAATCTAAAAAGAAATACCCTAATTTATTCTTTATATATTTTTTAAAATATTTTTTAATTAGCGTTATACAATTACATTTTTATCAAGTTTTGATAAAATATAATCTTACTAAAAAAAACACGTGAAAATGAACAGTGCTATTTTACGTCCGGAAGCGCTTATGAAAATCTTAAATGTTCCGGATAGCAAGTTTTCGAATCATGTGAATTTAACTGCCAAAGAATTACTGCTCCACGTAAATATATTCTTATTTTTGTAGTATACATTTGGTTTTTCTGCTTGATTGCTTTACACGTAGAAAAATAAGACAACAGTAAATTTTACAGATTCTATTTAGTCTGAAGGACAGCTGAATCCCCTTCCGCGGCAGACATGAATGTGTGCTTCTTGACCTCTAACCAACCATGACCAATGCATTTCATAATTACATTTGCTAATCTCTGTTATTGACCAATTATCTTCCATATTTAGATTACATCCTTTTATTTTGTTTCAATTTTTAGGTCAATGTGTTAGTAACAAGGTTATTTTATACTTATATATTGACAAGTTTCTTACATATTTGGTTATTTCATTTTTTGGGCAAAATTGTTGTTCCGTGGGCTTTTCTGATATATCCATGTTTAACTTATAATACTTTGATTTTGACTTTTATGCATTATTTGCTATAGTTTTCATGAATTAAAAATCATTCTGGTGAGAATGACAAGACTGCTGGTTATGTTATAACCTTGACCTTGTAGCTAGCCACCTGGTTGTTGCCCTTTGTCGGTGATGATGGTGATAATTTGTGCTAATATAATTTAAAATAAAATTAGAAATTAAAAAGTTATGAAGAGGACACAAAATTTGCACATTTGACCTCTATGTATGACCTAGACCTTTTGGTAGTAACCCGAATATTGCGCTTCACACATCATGTCATTATGGTGAACATTTGTGCAAAGTCATTTTAAAAACCTTTTCAATAGTTGGGCGGACAGGAAAATGTAGACTTTACCATTTGACCTTTAAGTGTGACCTTGGCCTTAGAGGTAGCAACCGGGATGAAAGTTGGAGGTACCAACGTGGATGCTGTGCTTTGCAGATTTTGTCACGGTGGGGATCGTTTTTGCCAAGTAATTTTTAAACCCTTTAATTGTCAATAAGTTTTAGAGCGGGATGAGAAAAAATGTATTACCATTAGACCTTCGAGTGTGACCCTGAAATTAAGAGTTGTGACTTGATTGTTATGCTCTGCACATGGTGTCATAATTGTGATCATTTCTGCCAAAGTATCTTAAAACCATTTCAGCGGTTTAAATGTAATAGAAAGGAGACAAAATGAGAACTTAACACTTGATCTTTAAGTGTGACTTTGGCTGTTTAAAAAAACTGAAATCTATCAATAAAGATGAGGCTGTTTTCATAATTATAAATATCATTCAATACTTTTGCAAGGAAGTTCAACTGACTAAATGGATAGCATCTTAATATTATACATAACATTTAAAAGTTTGTTGCAGTTCAATTCAAAACCAGATTATTTAGAAATGCCGTGTTATATTACTTCCTTTTGAAATGCGTCTTTACAAACGTTGTCTTGGTTTCAATTGAGATTAACCGTTGACATTAAAATGACATTTGACAAAAGTATCAAGGGAGTCATATGTTAAAGAAATTAGAAAATGCCAATTTTTTCCCCAGTCATTTAATTGTCAAGAAGCATATGATGAAATAGGGAAAGATTTCTGGCATATTATATTTCTATCTGAACTTCATCTAAATTTTTCAAAATAACGAGAATTCGAAAAACAAATCATTAAATGTTAAACGCGTGTTATTTTCAATAATTTATACTGCTTCAATATGGAAAAAATTAAACAGAAGTTACAACACGTATTGAAAAAAGTACAATCATTATGACTTTTTTATTATTGGTGGTTGAAACTGTACTTTTACCCACTAAGACATATGATTGTGCCACTTTGCAATTTATGTAATGTTTGTTTATAGTACTTTTCCTCATGTAACGTTAAAAAAGCAAACCTATATGATGACAGTATATATACCTTTTCTAGAAATATTTCTTTTCTACAATACGAGTACTTAGATACTTTCTAGATATTCGTTGTTTAGATACTTTCAAACTCTAAAGACGTAATATACTGACTAATAAATCTTATAATTGCTATTATAACTTCTTAAAATAGAAGTAAACTTCTGTAGTTGTGTCGGCAGTATGAAAATACATTTTGTATATGAATATTTTCAAATAATTGTCTAAAAATGCAAGGCGTTGACCGATCAACAATTCCATGTGAATTCATTTGTAATTATATTGTTGTAATATACTAGTGATAAAGCCCAGCAAAAGTCCATGAGTGCAACGAACAAGACTTATGTAGGGCAGTTTTGGTACCTGATAATGTTGACATCTTGTCTACTTCTTCGTCATCTGCCGTTTATTACTTGCAGGTACAGTAATAAACTGTGAGTCGTCATGACATCATCTGACGATATGATAGTTGGAAATAAGATAAATGAATACTTTGTTTTGAGTTTAAAGAAAAATATGCCGGTCAAATACAATGAATTGTTGAGACTGATTTGAATAATTACTGCTGTCACATATAATGCAAGTTACTGACATTAAGTTAGCAATAAGATAACATAACCGAGATAAATGATTGTCTGTAAAGCTGTTATGTAATATTATATGTAATGTGTTAAATGAACAAAACAAAAACATACAATTTGTGACCGAGTAAATACTCTGCTTTCAAATCTATCTGATTTTTTATCAAGAATCAAGAAATAATTTATTGTCTTTAAAGTTTAATTGTGCTGAATAAAATAAACATTTAAGAATTGTTTCGTACAAATGATAGAGATTAAGAGTATAACTACTGTCAAACTATAGCAACAATAATGTATGATAACGTCTTGACCAGTTTGAATGATTAATGGCTGATTTATCTACAATTCTGTTTACAAGTCCGCAGATTGGAAGGAGTAGGAAGATAAATCTCCCTCTGTGAAATAAATCACGTGTTAATAGTCTTAACTACATGTGTGGCATTTAGAATATAACGCTTCATGGTGTCTTTCCCAAGAGCATGATTGTGAGGGGTAATTTATTAGAATGCAAGTATATCCACTTGTTTTAATAATGAGACGTTTGAACATGGCACAAGATGGCAGTTACCCATTCACAATATTTTTTCTTTCAGTGATTGATCACAGCAAACCAGAAACCTTGATTCGAATGCTATCATTTTGCAAATATCTTCTAAAATGGTTAAATATATTTCTTATTTACATTAATACAATAAATTTTATTGATTACAAACTTTTTGTAATATTTCAATAACCATTTTCAATCAAATGAAAATCGAGATACCACTTTAAATCTCGAATGTTATAAGAAAACAAACACTCAACGAGACGAACACACACCACTTTTTGTTTTTATTACATGGTAATTATTTGTTTGTTTCTGATAGTAATTGCATTTTGGACAGATGTTTTGTCGGTATCGACATTCTGTTATATGGTTTTGCAGCTGTTTGAACTGTAATGAGTGTCAGAATGCCGATAGCAAGCTAGATGTAGATATCAGATAATTATTCCGTTTTTAAACCTTCATTCACCTCAACTTTATAGGCTTTAACGTATTCAATATAAATAAAATGTCCTCCTTTAAACAGTTATATCACAACATATATGCTAAAAATAGCATTGAAGTCATAGTAAAATACCCATTCAAAAAGCAAACGGATTTGGAAATGCTATCCTCTTTCACACGAAAATCAGCTTATTTGCCACTATACAACCGTTTGCTTTGGCATTTGGATAATTATAACATTCTTTAGCAAACAACGTATTGTTTAAATTTAAAATCCAGTAAATGGGTCTGGCTTTTTGTCATTCATTTGAAAACTTGGGGAAAGTCACCTTTTAATCAGTAGTTTCGGTCTGATGGTTAGATGATAACAAAATATGGAAGTTAAGAATAGCAATGTTTATGAAAACGCAGCTTGTACAACATACAGACTTATTTGAAGGGTGTCGGGATGACATTAACAACTGATGAACGTCTGATTTCAATGACTGTATTTTCAACTCTAATTGCAAATGTACAAAACGTAACAAAAGTGATGTCAATGTCACGTCGCGATAAAATGCTATGTACCGTAAAAGCGCCCAAGTCAATAAGACGTCTAACTGTCTAATAATAATACGCGTAATATCCAACAAAGGGCACAAAAATGATAAAAATGAAAGTTATACTGTTTTTACTTTAAACACCACAATCATGTCATAAAGGAGTCCTTGTTATATTGCATATTTTTTCAAACGCAATTGCCTTAAATAAAATGCCAGCCAAAATGTACGCGAAATTATGTATAAGCTCATTTGTCATTTTTGCCTGCCTAATACACACATGTACTGCAAATTCATCCGGGCATACGCTGCATTTGCGTGATGTCAAAGCAGTTTTAATTATTTTATCAACAAGACTGTCTAACTTTATCTCTATTCTTTATGTATAATTATCAAAACCTTCCGTGACAAACGACTAGAATACTTTTATTTCTGAAAGTTAATCTGTTGCTTTTTGTCGAACACTGCTCGTTAAAAGCAAAATATAGCATATTCTACATGGTACTTTTACGCTTTTGTTTCACATATATATTAAAGAAAAAAAGGAAATAAGTTGCCTTGAAATACCTCAATATTTACTTTGTTTGTGTTTGGCTAGCATGTATCTGTTTCTTGTAAATAAGTACTTTCACTTATATTAGAACTGTGTCCGATCGAAACAGTCTCCCAGAAATGACATAGGCGCAATATATGTAAATAAAAGTGAATGGATTATAGATCAACATTTTACCTGAACATCAGTATATCTTTGCATACAACAATCTAAAATTTGGTGTGAAAAACAACACTACTAACACTACTCACAAGTAGGTCAAGTTTTTTTTAAATACAAATTCAAAAACAAATACACTTACATGTTTTATAGTATAATTGACCGAGTTTATCAATAAAATCTTATGAATTAATAGTCAAATCACTTTGTTATAATATAGAAACATCCGGGTATTTATTTATCGTCATAAAAACATTTATCTTCGTCTTTTACGGGGAAAGAAACTACTAATTTAGAACGAAATACATATGACTTCACTCCGTGATTTTTGTCAATAAAAAGCAGCAAACAAGGAAGAAGAAGTTCTCAAAATTCCAAATGGGTGGTAAATAGCCTTCTAGCACCATTCAGACAGATATTATTAAGAGGGATCAATTGATTTTAATTACCTTACATTAATTTACATTGACAGTGCCTATCTTGACAAAATGTGTTTTTGTTCCCTCTTGTTATATTCTATAAGTACATTCTCACCGAATTGTATTTTCTCGGCTATGAAATGTATAAAATTACCTTTACACTTGATACTTGATACTGATAAACTGACACCTTTATAATTCTTGAGAAAAAATTTTCATTGACATAACAATACATTTTAGTTGAGAAAAAAATGAAATCAGTTGTGCATCTTTCTTATGCATATTCCATATTGAGTCAATTCTCGGGAAACATTGCAAACTATTTTTCTACTATACAATAGATATAATTATCCAAGACATTAAACGGATGAATACAGATAAAAGAAAATTAGTGATCTACACGTTATGTAGACATTGCTTTGATTACTTATTCAATTATATTTCACCTGGTGACAAGAGAAATTGTTTCAGACAATATAATTATAATACATTAAGTTTACGGTATGTCTGATGAAATAGCTCCAAATAATGTACCAGATTCAAAATGAGAATACAAAAAGCAAGTGAATATTTGACAATCATTTAACTTTTACAACAATACTAAAACTAATGCAGTAAACTTTCAAATGAAGAAGAGATGTACTGTATAACAGAACGTGTCTTTAATGGTGCATTACTGAACATAATTTTCCAAACAGAGAATAATGGTTGTTCTACAGAAGTGTGATTTATAACAGAGACTTCTGTCAGAATGCTTTTACTGTTTACACAGATGTTGTCACGGTAACACACACTTTTCATAATTCTATATAAAATAACAGAGATTTAAATGGTTAACACTTGCAGCCACAACAACTAATAGAGCACATAAAATGGTACTTCTGATGCATGTCATTTCTTTAAGTTATTTAAGTTTAAAAGGGATGTCAACAATTGATATATTTTAGTATAAGGGATGTTTTATAGGTTCTGATTTGGTAATTTGTCTTATTATACTAAATGATGATATTTGATAAATATAAAGGTAATATCATAAATAAATGATTATGGAGAAACATTGTAGAATTGCAATATACAAGGTAAAAGAATAATTAAGATAATTGCCTTCTTTATTCCTTTGCAATTCCATAAAATTCGTAACGCAACTCCTTCGTGTAATATAATGTCAAATTGCATCTTCTATAACTTAATGAAATTTGATGGATGTTAAGAGATAATATGGGACATTATATTTTGTAATATTATTTTGAATGACATTACCACAGAATATCAATTATCAATTTTGTTCATGTATTACAATTCAGATCATTTCTTTATAGGCTGTTCAATGTTCGAAGTATAAACAAGAATTTGCATCTTTATTCTGTGAAATACATCGTTAAATCACATATCTTTGTTTAAGGTGTAAAGATGTTTGTTTATATACGCACAAATAACAGTATCTCAATAACAAGATAGAAATAAAACAACATTATTATGACCATTTAACTATTATATAGACATTATTAAATAAAATAATTGCATGAATATTAAGATTTAAAAAGAACATAATAAAACTGTTTTCTTTGATTTGTAGTAATAATATACAATCAATTTTCTAAATAACACGTGCATTGCAATCACTAAATGCATTAAGGTGCAAGAAAGAAAAAAAAAAGACAGGAAAGCAATGATGTAATTACCCATAACAATGGGACAAATTGAGACAACACAATAATTTCGGAACATTTTGATGAAAACTACCTCATAAAAAGTGATGCTATTTCTCGTTATTTAAAGCTCAGCTTCCCAGTAGTTTAATCAATATGATATGAGAGGCAATACCAGATAAATTGTTTTGATTAATCGACATTAAGCATGGAACGCTATTACCATTAAATATTTAAGTTTAAGATACTCTCGGAAAATGCACTATGCACAAGAGCTTTTAAAATTGGACACATATAATCTGAACTCAAGCAACATGCTGTATATGTTTATATCCTGTTTTCAGTTTCCTTAAGGTATTAGGACCCTAATGGGCACTATCAGGAACTAAAAAATTGACATCATAAGTCAGATGTATACCTTAAAGTACACCTGTATGCAAAATTTAAACAAAGTTTACCGTACGGAAATCAAGTTATGGCCACTTTTCTGAACTCAAGCATGGATGTTATGAGGGCCCTTTTTTAGAAAGTAGGAACCTTTAAATAATCTGCAATAACATTCTAATGAAAAATGTTTTCCCCTTAATTTTTGGTAAGAAACAAATAGTACCATTCAGCTAACAATCCAAATAAGCAAAATTATAGTTTCTACTTAAAATTTATGAAATCTGTATAAAAATGTTACCCTACCCCACCCATTTTTACCACGTGTCTGACCATTTTTCTACTTAGGGAGCCTAATTTAAAAAATTCTTAAAATTTACCCAAATGAGTGCCTGTTTTCAAAGTTTCCCTAAATTTTTTAAAAAGTATATTGGTTGACCTTGTAAAATATGAAATACTTTTACCGTCTAGTTTTGATTATATTACACTTTGAAAATATCAGGTACCATATTTATTACTAGATTTAGCATAATTTAGCCAATAAATACCTATATAAATTAAAAAATCAAAATTAAACACTTTTTTCTTTCCAAATGGGACATGAGAGATACATAAATAATGTTAAAAGAAAAAAAGAAAGAAAAAAAATGTTGACCCTTCTGGGGATTGAACCCATGGCCCTCATTTTCAATGTAGTTAACAGTAGTTCTAGCCTATTTGAATACTCTTCAAAGCGGAGGTAATGCATTAGGGTGCTAATACCTTAAAGAAAAATGAATGTTTTGAAATTGTCCTCGTTTCTTATTAAAGCTAAAAAGAAAACGAAGGTCATTTTTGCGAGAACAGACATAGTAAAAGTTGGTGAAGATCAGTGCAGGATACAATTATGCATCTATGAACCATGAACATCAAAACACTATGCTTATTTACAATTTATTTCCTTAAAAACATGTATGTACGGCTACATGCTTCAGGCATTACCAAATATACAGCATGCAGTTTTGCATTCTAATGATGGCGGCAAGGAAGCATCCATAAACATCTCTTTCCCTGGAGTTAACAAGTTACTCTTCGGATTATAAACATATATAATATACTATCATAAAAACCTTTACTTCAGAAGAAGAAATTCAGTTATAAAAAATCTGCAATTTGTGATTTCATGTCTTCAAATCTTTCCTTCGTAATTTATATGAAATTAAAATGATTGTGAATGTTATTGACGCTGAAAAGAAATACAGAATCAATGTCGTAAAAACACACGTGCGGATTATTCATGCCACGTTTTAATGTATAACAATTTATTTCTTCTGAAATAAGGCTTGAACCTGAGCCATAAAGTCCTTTTGATAACACATATTGTTATTAGATTGAGCTAGATTGTGAAAATATTCTCTCAATATACAAGACTGCAGACAACACGGCACAGCTTCGTTACAAAGATTCTGAAATACAAGATAAAATAGGAGAAATCAGACTGTAATACTGTACATTTCATTTCGTTGGAACACCACCAGCTTTGTCTTGTGGAATAAAACGAACGGTAAAAATATCGCATATCATCGCTTTGCTGACGTTGTGTTGTCTGAAATGCATGTCTTGCATTCAATCGGAAATGACTTTTGTGAACTTATTCTTTTCACATTTTGACTTTGTTAGTGTTGAACAATGTTTATCAATTGATATGATATTCTGACAGATGATGTCTACAAGTTTTATAATATATCATATTTAATATGAAAAGAGTTTGATAACCAGTGCGTTTTAATAGTCTATGAAGATAGAAGAAAGGTATCTGAAAATCCCGACAATAATTGACCAAGTAAATTATGTAAACAGCCTAGACCAACAACAGAAATACAATCTGCACCATTGATCGTTTTTATTTAACATTTCTGTGACTTTTATAAAAATGCTAGACATTATGATCAAGTCAGATGATTTTCTTGCAAATTTTTTAAGATTCATTTCTTCATTCTTTGTTTACTTTTAAACGTAATATTGCCAGTCACTCGATATCAACAATCAAGAACGAAAATACTAAAGTACATTAGAAATCATTTCTTACGACGCATTACTGAATTTTATTCTCTTACTATAGAGTGATAATTGGTCGTCTGCTAAAGTGTGATTTATGCCCAGATTTCCATCAAAATGCTTTTACAAACACAGATATTGTCACGATAACGCGCAATTTTCCAATTAATATCAAAATTACCAGACGGCTAAATGTTCGTGTTTTCAGACTTGCAGGCAAAACAGACGTGTAACAGTGTGGAAATATTTTCAAAGAACATTTTAAATTGCAAAGTTCGTGGAAAGATCGGTATGGCAGTGACATCATAATCAATTCTGAATGCTCTAAGTAATACTTAACCTATAAAATACTACAGTCTTACAAGATTTGTGATTTTGTCGCTACAAAAGAAAGAAAGCTATATCAGATGAAATATTCTTATAAAAAGTGATATGAGTAAAATATTTTCAACACTAGTGGTCGTTTCCTGAAAGATGTTTTTGCATAGAATATCTAGCTTATTTTATATACACGAATATTTTATGTACACGAATATTGTACGTACAAGATTAAAATTTTCAAGAACAAAGGACTTTACGAGTTGTGTCAATGATTTCTTGCATGCCCAATTCCCTTTCAATAAAATAAACTGACAAATTTCTTTCATTCTAGGTTTTCTGTAATCGTTTCAATCACACTATAAACAATGATTTTACAATTCACAGACATAAATCATATAGCTTTTACCAAACATATCAGCTGATGAAACCATTTTTGTAAAGTTAATTTGTTTTAACAGCATTTGAAATCGGTTTGAGAATTTAATGATATAGGAATTTTATATGAAGACAGCATGCTTTTGACAGTACGTCATTCGTAACTGTAAAATACTTGAAAGACTTTTAATACACACAAAAATGTACATTTTGCAAATGTTTTACGCATCTTTTTATAAAGGAAATAAAATAAATTCTTGTTTCACTATATATTTGGCAAAATATCAAAGCGTTTCCCTCATACAAGTATATTTCCATAGAAAGTAGTGATTATTAAAGAAGATCTATTAAATCAAAGATTGTTTCAACAATAAAGATTTAATTTCAACAGAAATTATGAAATGTCTAAGGTTTTAAGAAGGTGCTAAAATATCGAGGCTATATTCAATAATTACCAATGTACTTATGACTGAATATTGAGCTTTCTTTTGCACCAGCTTATAACTCTGCGATGATATAAGAGATGTAAAAACATATTTATCATATAAATGAAATATTGAGAATATAAATGATGAAATAAATTGTCTATTTTCATTTTTTTGTATTTGTCATCGGTGTCTTGCCGTACTACTTTCTTCTCAAGTATGTCAATAAACAAACTTAGAGAGAGGTAAAAAAAAAACCAAACAAAAAATTAATAGAAAATTTTAATTTTTTCCCTATAAATACAGGCTATCTTGTCATTTATTGTATAGAAATTATCATATTTTTCTCGTGGCTACCGCAATTTCAAACCACTCGAGATATAAACTTAAACATGTTGAAACCAGAAAAAACAACACTGAATCGAGTTGCTTCAACGACAAATTTGAAGAAATATCAAGTGTCAAGAAACCTTTCTTGTTTCATTTCCATGCATATTTAGATTCCTAGAAATTGACGTTCTTTCAATTAGAACAATTAGATCTGTGATGCAGAATTCATATAAAGGTCAATCATCATTATATTGATGAGCTTGAAACATTAACTAAGTTGATGATAAACCAGACATATATATTTTATAACAATGAGGTATTCCCTGTGAGGAAATGACATTAATTTTAAAGCATGTTATTAAAATGTAACTAAATATTACCGTAAACAAATAACTTGGGATTTACAAAGTTAATGTTACAAACATTTAATTTACATGGCATTTAAATTAAATTTTGCGTTTTTACTGTGCGAATGAACGTTTCATTTGTTGACTTTACAGATCATATGATACATTAATTAGTGATGTAATATATACATTAATATATTTTTGTATGGTTTTACGGCGCACCATCACATTTTAGGTCATATTTAATTTAGAATAATATTAACATGGCTTAGTTTAACGATTAATGTGATGAACAAGTATGTTACACATTCGAAAATGACACAAAAAATGGACAAAAAAATAGAAAGAAAGTCACTTTACTTCTATGGAAAAGTTGAAATTATCAAGGTCGCAAATTAAATAATGTACATGCTGGATCTAATGATAATATTTATGGATGGCAGTAGTTTTGCACCTCCTAGTAACGGATCTAGCAGTAAGTATTCAAATTAAGTTACAATTAGAATTCATGCTATAGAATTCAGATGTGCTAAAAAGGTAACATATAAAACATAATGAAAATATCAGTCAGTAAGTCAGAATTTAAACAAAACTAGTACAACGCAGCATGTTTCCAATCACAAAACAATTACATCTTACCAATTGTTATTATGGCCCTTTACAGCTTATGAAACAAACGTACATGCTTCCATCTGTGTCAATCTTAATTACCTGTGATTTTTGTAGAAAAACAAGAACCTTCAAAGCATATTGCGGAATCCATCCATCAATCGTTTCGTATATAATTAGCTGTTCAAGAAATAAACTCCCCAGGCGCTACATTTTATAGACTTCATAATAAAGTAATTCAAAAAATATATAATGTACTTAGTGGTTTCGAACAATAATTAAATAAGAAATGTAGCACAAGTTTTAAAATAAAGCTCAAAGTTCCAGAATAATGTATATATTTTGTTGCTGTTCTGCTAACTTAAAGCAATTTTGAATACTGTGTATTTATTTTTATCACTTAGAATTATGTAATTGCATGGATTTACTTCTACATGTATCATTGTACAATACAAACAATACAATATAAAAATAGGTTTATCATATAAATTTACTATTTTTCCATTTTTTTTTTACAATTTAAAAAATTGATAACATTAGTATCGAGACGTAGGAATGATTATAATATGTATATGCAATTGTATCATATCTTTTAAGATACATGTATAAGCATTCAGCTGGATTACAAGCATCAACTTAAAATCCAATAAAATTATTAGATATTGGAATAGTTTATACAAGCATAGTATAGAACTTAAAGAGATTGTTTGTTTGTAAGTTGGTTGGATTTACAGTGTTATAATTCAAATATCCTTTATCAGTGTGTGAAAAGTTTCGTAAATGCCTTATACGCCATAACATTTTATATATACATTTATTGTATCACAATGAAGTAAAAACGCTTAGTTACAATCTATATTTGTTTAATTCTTAAAGTGAAATTTGCACGAATATGGAAACAGAAAAATAATATCAAGGAAACAGTTCGACATGCTTCATTTTATCTAGCAACTAGGGAATGTAAAATGGAACAAAGGTTGACCAATCCATTAAAGTACGCTTCAGTTACATATATACATTAAGGCAGAATGACCAATGTATGATATGAATCATTTAAGCTTTCCATGGTCTAAAAATTAGTGACAACATCTTTTTAATAAAACATAAAGGGGCCACCAAGCTCGTTTTTGATTTTCCTGCCCTTGAATTTAAATTATTAAGCTATTTCAAATAAATGTATCAATTTGTAGATACTCCAAGCCGGTCATTTTCAGTTGATGCTGCATACGTGATACAGGTTGTTCTCAGAAGTCATATTATCAAGAAAATGAGAACAGTATAATAAAATAAGAATTATTTTGTTAATCTTGTGCAGAGTTCCCGATAGAAATTCTTCTTTGAAAGTAACGATATTAAAGCAGCATGCCTACAGATAAGCCACATTATTTAAATAAAATCAAACTTGAGAAAAATGTACTAAAAGTTGAGGAAAAGTGGAAAGATTCAAGATTCAAGTAATTATTTACAGGTTATGAACGATCAATGGTTAAATTTTCATTATGCATAAATATATTTCTACTGCGTTACTAACGCAGTTAAAACACTTTTTGCATATTTTGAATCTCTAAAATGTTTTTGTAATTATTTGTTGGTTGTCAGTGTACTTGATAATGTGTAAAATGCTTCCTTTTGGTAACTATACGACTTTAAACTTTTAATTACATTTTCAAAATTTTCATAAAAATAAGCATTAATCTGGATGCGTGCTGCTTTAAAAAATATTGCACAACACAATCTGCTTCAGTTGATTTCAATTTTGGAGGAAACGCCATTTTAAAACAGTTCCCTATTGGAAATTATTAATATATAGAATATTTAGCAGGATGTATGTTCAATAATCTTATATCATTTCTTGAAATATTTATCCTATATTAGATCCTTATAATATGAATGAATTGCCATTAGAGCTGCAATTTTTTGTCAGTCAAAACTATATTCCTTGTGTAGCTGAGTATAGATTAATATTAATAAAACAGTCGGAAATCTATTTTCCTTTGGATGCACGACAATTATAACTTTGAACCAATGCTTGAAAAGTGTTTTTAATTTCACGTATAACAATGCCGTAAATGAGTTTTTCCATTTCTCCTCTTTGAAAACAAACTGGCAATCAGTAAAACATGTTAAAAAAGAATATGAAGTCCCGAGAGAAATAATGACAGTTTGTTGCATCTCATGTGTGAAAGCAGCGAATAAGATAGTATTGACATAAATAAGCAAGAAAAAGACAAACATATAATTTATATATTTTGCAATTTTTTTTAATGGTACATGTAGCATTTAGTGAATTCGTTGTCTCACCTGATATGAAGAAAGGTAAAATACAAAATTATAAATGAAAACCAGAAATATCAGTTGATTATTTGGTGTGCATCAATACATTCAAGATGAAAATATTAATTATTGTTAGCAGACATATCAAACATTTTAGCTGTTTATAAATTCGTATTTTCTTTATTGAAAACTAGAATATTATTAAATAAACGTTAATCTATTACTACCTACATGATATGTGTCCTAGTTTCTTTTGACAGCTATTTGTGTAATGCTACTGTCTCTTCTAATTATGCTAGACTTATTGTTTTCTTGTTATTTTCTTGACATAAAATGACATTTAATAATTTAAAAGTGTAACAATCATATTGCATAAAAAGGCATTAAAGTGATACATTGAAGAATCCATGTCTACCACACTGCAATATGAACACATATACGGTTGTTATAAAATTCTAGCATACACATTTTTCATAATGTAAATGTTTAATTCTTTTTAAGCTGGTGATAGAAAGTACACATTTACTACTTCCGTCCAGGATCATATCCAAAAGGGCCTGCAATATTTTCAATATCTGTCATAATATTCTTACACCAGTTTAATCAGTTCATGGTATTTCGTTACTTGTATATTAAATGGATGAATTCCAATTCTAAATAGTATATGCATATTATGGTTTTATAGCATATCAAATTGATGTTAAGTCTGCGATACCAAATTCGTTAAATCTTATAAAACCTTGAAAACAAAAACAACATGCTATTGTGGTTTTACAAATCACATTATCAAAACTCAAAAGACCATTTTATTCTCTCAGAAAACATTAAAACGATTTAAATATCTCATGGGAAAAATAAAATTATTGACAACCAGATGCTTAGAGTGCCAGAACTGGAATAAAATTCGATATTTAACAGAACAGAACAGGAAATTATTTATTATTCAATATAACTTGAACATAACAGTTCATCGTCATTACACACATATACAGCAGCGAGAGTAAAAAAATGAGTGAAAACTAAGATAGTGTAACAATTCAGCTATATAGATAATATGTACAATCACATATAAGCTTGAAATGTCAAAGTACAGTTTTTTCGTGAACAGGATTTTATTTAATTTGTCTTATGCTATTTTTTGTTAAGTTAATAATGTCAAAAATTATATACAATGTACAATTCTAACGCATAAAATGGTGAACTGGAGGATAAAGACAGAAAGATGACGTTGCCCTTCTTGTGCATATGAAAAAGTCATGACATTTTATAACAGGCAATGTGAAATGTTTATTTTAAAACATAATTAAAATTAAGTGTGGCTTTTGCTTACGTTTATATGTTATTGACTTAGTTTATACCTAAAAACTATAATAATTGATTACATGTCTTTAAATGGTATTAGGCAATGCACTCCCGTACAGAAATATTGTATGAAAATGTTCTATTTTGTTGAAATTAGATTATTAAGTTAATATAATACTGTTAATAAACATATAAAACGTAAAACCGTTTCTATACTGTCAGTATATTAACATCGTTAAAAAGACTTTGGTAATAAGACAAGTCTAGCAAAGGATCTGATTTCTTCTATATGTATAATAACTATAAAGTATATAATGGTTTGAGAAGATTCCCGTATCTATCACGTCTGCGAGTGTTCTTAATACGTAGACAAAGTACGATTTATTACCTTCGGTCCTGATAATTGTTTCATCAATTTAATATCAAGTTTTCGTGAACTATGGTAGACATTAGCCAATTATTTTAAAGTGAATATTTTTTTTAAAACATGCACAGTTTCGAATTTTAGTTACCAAATATATCATAAAATTAAATAATCACATGTTTCAATAGCTTAAGATTACTATGTTTGCTCTTTTAGATTAAATAAACTTTATTCATGGCCATACCATTTAAACCATTTAAAATCGTCTTTAAGATATGCTTTATATTCACCGAATATCTAAACCAGAATAGACTGGAAAAGTAGAAAAAAAATAATTGTGAAGTCGTGAATGATAATTGACATACGAGTAAAAGGAGAGATTACTAAAGAGTTATAACTGACTGACTATAAAATTATAAATGTAAGGACATTATGAACTCCGAGGAGTGATTTATTGTCAGTTCATGTTTTGATCGATATAGCAAGATGCAAGATATATATTATGCTATTATAATTCCTTTTATGTTAGTAGATGCTGGTGATGAATGGTTTATATAACAGTGGTGCATCGCATATAATACTTCTGCTTATGTCTGATTCTAGATAAAGTATAGCTTTTTTGTTTCAAATCAAAGCATAACATTTTCAGATTTAAAGTACAAAAACTATTACATTATGATAAAACATGTATAAAATAATAGATACATTTAAGGTATTGCCTCAAGTACTTTATGTATCATATAACAAAAAAATACTACGATAATGACTGTTTGATATTTAACTACTGAAATCACACAGAAACAGACACAATTCACAAGAATGTGTGGAACAAGTCTATTAAGTAAATCGTTTTTCTTTTTTATCTTTTTAGTGATGTCATCTCCGAATATAGCCATATCTAAGTGTATTAGTTCTTTTTTTACAAACAAAATACGAAAGGGACACATTTACCCGCACTCAGATATCTTCAATTATTAAAACTTAAGGACACGAGAATAATTTGTTTTGTGAAATCTTTTGTAATATAGCGCGTGTCACCACGAGGAAGTTCGAATTATGATCCGCTTCATATCTTATAATAATAAATTCTATTTAAAATGTGTACTTCAAACTCATATTCAATACTTATGATTCTTGATAATAAGCCTGAGGCAATTTTTCAGATGAAGATGTAAGAGACTTCTTCTTTTACGAAGACATGGATTTCATTAAGCCTATTTATTAAGTCTTAAACTAAGACATTTATTACAATCATGACAAAAGTAGTGCTGAATGTGAAATATTTTGCCATAAAAATACCCAAAATGTAAACCAGGAATATTTTGATTCTATACAAAACATGAAATCTCTTTAACTGTACTAATTCCTAGAAAGCAACAGAAGCAAAATATGATTTAGGGAATTGGCCAATTGGATACTATAACAAGAAAAATATAAAAATATATATTATTCTTCTTTGAGAATGAGAAATAATAGCATTTCTGGGACATAATGGGCATTTATGATACACTTTATGTCACACAAAAGTATTTCAATTAAAATGATACTTCTTTCTATACAACTAACGTCAGGAAGACTTTATATTGTATAAGTGATGATAATTGTTGTATATTATTGTTGCTTTCGTTGTTTCCGAGGGATCACCCTTTTATCTAGATTTTTATGCTTTAGGACTTCAAGTGCCATGTTGCAGATGTAGAAAGTTGTCAGTGTTGTTATATTTTTCTCGTCCATCGGGTTAATTGGTTCCTGAGCGTTGTTATCGTTGTTGAAGATTGGATACCGCTTGCCCGTGCTCGTGGCATGAGAGATATTGCAACTTTACATGTACGTTCTATCTAAAAAAAAAAGACCCATTCAAACCGAGTATTCAATATTCATATTATATTGTTGTTCTTATGGCTTCTTATTACTCCTTTTTAAGATTTTTATTTGAAAAGAAAGAAAGTGTATTGGTCTCGTCGCAAAACACAAAGAACAATTTTGTAATGTTACCTATTCAAAAGTATTGCAAAACAGTAAATTCAAACTATAGTTTCCGCTCAATTATTTTCAATATATTATAAGAAATTACACTATTTACTGGTGCATGTACATTACGTTTTTTTCTAATTCAATTTATTATATTGCAAAACATAATTAAGCAGTTATAGGAAAAGTCAATCAAAAGTAGGCAAATAACATTAATAATCATGACATTTTAATATTGGATTATTCTACCAGAAGACTTTACTTGATTCGTTTACACAAAAAAATCTACTGTAATAAAGATACGATGTTATCATTTCATGATTTAGAAAATGGAATGAAGAGTATCAAATTTGCTCATTTGTTACGTAATGATTCAAATTCAAGACGTCTGTTATAGATACTTTTATTTCAATGAACTTTCTAAAAGACATGAGGAAGTTGTTACGTTTAAGCAAGTGTAAAATGTGACTAACAACTTTGTAGTATTTAATTTGTAATAATAAACTTTACAATTGAAAATTGGTTCCTTGGTAGATTTTCTAGCCTTTGTTTTCTCGATTCAGTCACTTATTTTACGAAGTGCATTAAGTAGGTTCATTACCGGATTGACTCTGGGTACATGAGAATTTAGTTGTTTGTAACATAGAATGCTTTTCGCATCTCCAAACTCCTTTGGCTCATTAGTAAAACAGTAAACATCAATCAGTAACTGAAAATTTTGTAGTAAAATATTTATAAAGAAAAGAACCAGACGATTAAGGCATACAAAAACAGTGATTAAACGAATGTTACCATTGAAACACAAAACGCGTGGTTGGCAGATCTAAAACACTTTTTGAATTGGATATCGTTCATTGTCAAAAATGTAAAGTTTAAAATCTGATGAAGAATATTCTGGATAGAAACAAGTTACACAGCTCATAACCCGTTCGTTTTTCTTGGGTTGTATGTGTTTTAAATTCTGAACGAAACACATTACATTGTATATTTATGACTCTGCACCAACATTAAAAAAAACTGTCTTAAGTTCAACCGAGTCAATGTTATTGCTAGTTTATTTTTGTCATAGTAAGATTTAGTTGAAAAATTTCAGAATTTGTTCAGATTCGTAAAAAACAACAAATAATACATAAGTCTGTACGTTATAGTTAAAATATTACCCATCGTAAAATGACTGTTACTTTGGTGTGTTTCCTTAAGAATAATATTTTTCTATGTCTTATTTATATTTAGTATAATAACAAAGTTCTTTTTGTTTTAAATAAATGTATATAATAACATTTTGTCCGTATTAATATTACATATTTTAGCTCGAAACCTTTGGACCTAATTGTCTCGATAATTAAAGCGTAACTATGATTTGCCAGTACAATGCATGTTTATATAAAATAAAACGATCAAACAATTTAACAATAACATATTTTCAGATTAATCATTTCGTGATTAAGTTTGAGATAAAATAACCTTTTTTTCTCTTATACGTATGGAAGTAAATACTGATTCAAAGTCCCGTATTAACGTATCATTTTCGTTTCAGCTCGGTAATTAAGTAATGTTAAGAATCATATTAAACGTAATGTGCCACATGTTTTAACCTTTTGAACGGACAATGAAACGATGATAAGGTGAACTATCTGAAGTGAAATAATCAGTGACAAACGTTTAATCATTCTGATAATAAGAGTGGGCTATTGATGTGTTTGTCAATATATTTGATTGAATATTGTAAGGGTTTATTAATTCCTCGGAATTCATCCTTTCAAGAGAGCTGAAATCTTTAATCGACTTTCTATGAATATCATACATATTGCACGTATTATTTGAATATACATCAAAGGTGTAGTTTCACCGTCTCAATGTTCTTTTGACTAAGTTTATATCGCAACATTGCTGTATAGGTCATATGACGACTTTTAAGGAAGGCTTCACCATTAACCGTTTAATATTGCACCATTAACCGGTTTAAACTCCCCAGCAGTCATAATTATGCTGTTTACCGTTCCAAGGCGGCGCCCCTCTGTGTTCCTCAGATGTATGTCTATGTTTTTTATACTGTTTTGGTGACACTTTTGCTTGTGTCCCTTGTTATTTTCTCGTCTACGGTAAGTAGACCCTTGTTCTTATGTCTTTAATTTTCCCCGCCTTCCCCGAGTCTCCTGTCCCCTATCCCTATGCCTTTGTGGGCCTGTTGTTCGGTCGTTTGTTTGTTTTCTTTGGGTTCCTTGTCAGTTACTATTCAATCATGTTTTTGTTTTCTTTGATCTTGTTTATCATATTTTGAATTTCTTATCAGTTACAAATTATTTATCATTTTAGTGGTTGGCCTGTCCATGCTCTGCCTGGTGCCCTGTCCTTTTTTTTTCGGGGTCCGCCTGCTGGATCATGTGGGGGTTGCGTTGACTGAACGCCGCCGTTCCTTGTTGATCTTGTTTATCATATTTCAAGTGCTCCTCCGAATATTTGTTTCCAGCACGAATAGGCAACTGATTAAAACTATCGACGCTCCGTAAGCTAGCCGGATCCGTAAGCTATCTAGATAACTTCCTAAAATGCAAGTCCGTATAGAGATTCGAACCCACAGCGGCGAGGGGCAAGTGGTTTTTAGTCAATGACCTTAATCACTCGCGTAAGGATGTCCCATGACCTTTAGATAACATATGAAGGAAAACAAATATGGTAACAAGTTTTCAATGACTAACACAGCTTACCGTTGTTATGAAGAAAGTTCTGCTATAACAGATTAATTTTTTGTTTAATGGATGATCTTAATGATATTTCTATCAAGTTTGCAATCTGTAAGAAAATGAAGGTTAACCAATGTCAGTCACGTCAATGGCAAATTGTTTTTGATAAATAATATTTATATGACATGAAGGAATGGTGTGTAGTTTTAGAATGACAAGTTAATTTCAGTAGAAAATAACAGTGTTGTGATAAATTACATTTTCGGCAACATATTTTCGTCATGTATACTTTAATTTCTACCGATTTCTCTAGCGTTCCCTTTCTTTACAGAATCTTCTAAACACGAGCGTTGATGTTTTAGTGTTCATATATAAACTAATTTTCTGGGAAAATACGGAAAATATATAACATTTCATCTGTCACGATTTAAGGATAATAGAAACAATAATTGGAAGCCCTATAGGTCTTTATCCTATAAAACAACTGATTAGTTTGTATAGAGACCTATAAGAAAAATATTTATTGTCTTATTTTGTTCTGACCTTGATATTCATTGGTATATACTAGCAGAGGTCAATGAACTAAAGATTATCTATTTGATATCATAGTTTGTTAAGACCAAATCTAAATTTAACTCTAAAGTGGAAATATACTACAAATCTTGAAATATTGTATTATGATTCAAATCGTTATAATACTTATTTGTAAAAAGAATACTTCCAGTAATTTTGAATGGAAAATGAAACATCATTGTGCATTGTGTCTTAATTGCGTAAACAAATCGCACTTCTGTAAAAAATAGACACAACACCAAACCATGTCTTTTGCAGGTAGAAGAGAGACAGCAGTCTTTGCAAATGATGATTAAATGTGGTTTTTACCATACGCACAAGATGATTCAATTATAGAAAATGGGTAACTTTTAGGAAAACATAACAGGACACTAAAAAACAAAAAAAGCTTTTGAAAATAAAACTCAAAACATTACATGGCAAAAATGCGCCTTTACACCGTAAGTGAAACACGTAGCGCTTCTGAGTATTGGCTTTTCTTCATAAGTTGATACCTCATATAAGGCGACTTTACTGATACAAATTGATACAATTTGAAATTATGTTTAGATTTCGTTAATTTAATAAGATTTCACTTTTTGTAATTGAAAATATAAAGAATTAGTTAACATGTAACAACAAAATAAAAGATAGCAATGAAGAAGATTGCCATACACAACTATTCTTAACTGATTTTCTCGTGACCAGCGTGTTGTTGTCTTTAATAAAGTTTATACCTATTCTAAACAGAGCATCCGGGAACTTTATTTAATACATATTCTGGGGGTCTGTCGCGTTGGTATGAGGCGGATGGCGCGATAAGGTGGTTCAGGGGGTGGAGATCGGGGGATCGGCCTGTGGGTTGATTTCGTATATCGTGGCCGTTGACGTGGTCTCGCGTGCTGCTGGTCAGGTGCGGTGCGTGGTGTGCCAGTTGTTTTATTGCCTTTATTATATTAAGATCAAAATCTATGGCATGTTATTAAAAAGACATTATGCTCATTTTTTCATTGTCAAGTTGAGCTGAACTGACTATATATTTCAAAATATTGACTGTTAAAAAGGTGATTGACCAACAGTCCATATTGGAAAATGTATAGGATAAAATTTAAATTTGCCTAAAATAAAAAAAGACTGCCAAACTCTTTCTATGAACTGAACGTTACGGGTAAATTCTAATGGTCATTTAATTTTTAAAAAAATCATTTGGATCCATGCGCTGTTTATTAATAATGTGACATATTTTTTATATTAAAAGGAATAATGGCAAATTAAAAACTTATTTTGACTTTCACCTGTTAACTTATTCATACACTTGGATGGGCATAATGTCACTTTAAGATTGTGACATTGTCCTGAAAAGCCTAATCAATGTAAATTCTAAATCACAAAAAATGCATTGTTTGCAGTGATCAAAGAAATAAATAAATAAAAAATGAAAATTATTTAGAAAAAAATAGTTAGTTTTGTTTTCCAATTTATAATATAATTGTAAGAGGCCAACTCCATCTCTTTTTCACCTTAAGTTATTGGTTTGGACAATATAAGTCGTATTAAACTAATGATCATGGATTCTAATACTTTATTTTGTTGAATTTTGAATACTGCCTAAACCGGTGCTAGTGAACAGGAGAGATGTTGGATTTTCCATTATCTTTAATGTAATCAAACTTTATCGAACCGAATTTGAAATATTCACTTTTAAACATTGTTTTCTTTGCACTTGAGGGATCTCCCCTTATCAACAGTTTCAGACTTCAGGCTAAGGCATAAAGCAATACCAGATTCCAATTAAATAAAAATATATATTTCTATAAGATATATCACCCAATGGTTTCTGAAACTATCTGTTACACAATACATACATCATACGTCCCTTTATCGTATGGCAAACTGGATGTTAAGTTTCAATCTATATGCAAATCTAAATCTAGTTTTATAATCTTATTCTCAATGTTGAAATGAGAAAGAAGCCTTCCGACATTGATCCACTAATTTGGTTTAAAGTATCAGCAAAGGGTTGATTCAGTGTATCAGGACATTAATTGTCAGTGTACCAAAATAATGTGTGAAGAAAAACAATAATAAAGATAGTTCACTTCTTCTTCCTTAGATATTTTATAAGGGTGTCTCAATTTATTTTTATCAGTTTTTATTTTTGTACTGATGTATCTTGTTTTAATTCAAACTTATATTTATATGCAATAATTTATATAATAACACTATAATGTTTATATTACAGTCGATACAGACTTAGCTTATCTTTAACCTTACAATTTAACATATATAAATAATTTAGAATATTACGCTAATAAAAAGACAAACTGATTGTTATATTTATGTTTTTGAAAATATTGTAAAAAGAAATGGGAACTGTCCTACATCTATTACATTATACACTCTATTAACGGACTCAGTACAGTTTCTTTTTTAACCTATTAAATAAACATAATTACAAATTTAATCTTGACTTACGACTTAAAAAGGGATCATACCCTTCCAAAAACTTAGAGTTTATAATAAAACAAAATGAAACATGCATGTAGCTCTTGTCAAAACGTATAATTATAATAAAGCAATATTTTAACAACGTATTAATTCAGTCACGATATAAGAGCAATAATTGATATGTGGTCAAATGATTTTCAATGTTTTGAAAAATAAATGATCAATTTTTGATAATTGAATTTCTTAAATAATTAGCTGATTTTAACTATTCTTACTTACATCAGGTCTCAAGTAAACAAGACAGATTAAATAGATTATTTATTATCTATCGCAGCAAAAATAAACAATATTGTTTTGTATTATGACAGTTAGCTTGGAAGAGTATATATTGCCATGAAATAGAACATTGCGAGAACAACATAATTTTTTTGTATAACTAACATTTTCTAATGGTAACAATATTTCAAGAAATTTATTGATAATCATATTGCAATTTCAATAATTCTTATTTATTTCCATTTTCAATTAAACTCTGTTTTGACAAATTAAAGTGTAATTAATTCCAATTGCTAGTTATTTTACCAATTTGTATAAACTATGCTATCCATATTCTTTGTTTAAATTAAATTATAATACTCATATATCTTCCTAAAATTAAAGTAAAAAATCTAAATAAAACTTTATGTTCTCGAATTTCGTAGCAATTCCTTTATATTTTCGTTAAATGATAACATTAAATTTCGTAATTAAAAAAACCCACCAACAACAAAAACAAACAGATAAACCTTGTAAATGTTTCTGTTATTAAATTCTTATCATTAAATATATGTCTTTTTAATATGGTATTGTGCGACTTAACAAATTGTATCATTTGTACACTTAATATTATATGAGTAAACCGACAAGTAATCTAAAAGATATTTAAGTTAATGTGTTAAATCAGATTGATTCATTGTTATTTGAGTAATGATTATATTTGTTTAATGGTTTGATGGCAACATAAAGTATTTGATAAATAAAAATTCATATCATTTCGTCAAAAGGTAAAAACACAAATAGTGACTATTTCTAGAAAATTGAAGACAAAAAAAACGATAGAACGGATTGTTATAAATTCTTCTGGGCGCTAAACATCACTTTATAAAAGAATATCATTGCATTTTGAACGACAAGAAAATAATGCAATAGATTGTTTTAACAGCTGATCTAGTTACTGTTATTATGTACTTGATTTAATGACCTATTTACATGTAAAAGTATCATTTATGTTTTTTTATAATATTTCTACACAAAACGAATGGTCAGTAAAATTTAATAAGTTGCAAATATCTTCGCTTGCCGTTTAGGTCATTTCATATGATACAAACAATCGGTCAACGTCTTCACATCAGTATTTTTGTTTTGATCAATTAAGTGCATCATATTTGTAACATTAAACAAACGCTCGGTCAACGGCATTTATGACAGCATCATTAAACTTTATGCTAATGTATCATATGGGGCCAAATGACGTATTTGTCTTGTTTATTCTCCTTCTGGAAACAAACCGTTATAGACCTTCATTAAATCTATCAGACGTTCAGAATTTGTGAGAAATATAAGGCGTAACATACTGTTTTAATAATGAGATACAATTTACGCCATGTACGTTCACAGTCTACCTCATTAGAGATAGCATTTGGTTTTGCTGTCTTTTGTTAATATATGCTTACAAAGTGACACTTAAGTTTTAAAGCCCACTGATTTTGACTTTTTGGATGAAATTAATAGATACTGATATTTTGAAATATTACAGTATAGGTAAAGTTTTGATTTTGGAGAAAATAAAACATTAACGTTTGTGACGATTATTTCAAACTAATATATTTTTGATACAGGTATATTATATCAAATGATATCATTTCGTCTTGGGTAAACAAAGATACAATAGAAGGTATGTGCTATTAATATCTAATTGCCGTTTAAATAATTGATCTGATAACTTTACTTTTTGTTCTTATCGGATCATGCATCGCTACTTAGTATTGCACCTTTTTTATTTTAAAGCTGCATTGTAGTTTAGCAATGCGGATTTCAATTAATATTCGGACTATGCGACGATTGAGTTAAGAATGTCGCTAAAATAAACAGAATCTTATACCACGTTCGCCAGCAGCCTGTCTCCCACGGGCTGTAAGAAGTATGTGACTGTGACAAAGTAGGACGTTTTTTTATATACTTTAATCGCATCTCGAACCATTAGTAAACGTACGATACAGTTGTTATATTCAGCACATACTGTTCTTAACAAATTCAAAAGACACAAAGAATTAGCAAGTAGGTAAACCTTAACGTCGGATATTTTGGAAAAACAGAGAATAATTAAAAAATACATTTAATTGCTAATACTATTAATCTAAACGGTTTATTAATTATATTAAGGGCAGGCATTTTTGTCTGTCGAACAATGCAAATTAGGATTACATTCTCCTGAGCTGACAGTGCGACCCTAATATAGAAGAGCACAGTTCCGCTGTGTCGTGTTGCGATGAAATTTTGCCCTTTCATTATCAATACCTGTATATATAAAACCTAAGGGAAGACCCGTTCCTAATTTTAAAGAACCTGTAGGTCAACCCTTGTATTTGTTTGTTTGTTTGATCGGGTTTTAAGTCACATTGACACATTACAAGTCATATGGGGACGTCCCAGCTTAATTGGTGGAGGAAGACCTCAGGTGCCCTTCCGTGCATTATTTAAGGCACGAACAGGCACCTGAGTAGAACCATCGACGTATCGTATATGTATTTTGTAAATGTCTTGACATGTATGTAAAGTTTTATTTTTTTCTTGTCTTTTTTTGGGGGGTGGGGGGGCGGGGGGGGGGGAAGAACTATACATCAATATAACATTAAACTAATTAAACTGATATGTTATTTTGTAGATACAGCTTCTGAAGTGGTAACCTTTTAAAAATATATTTGTTTAACTCTTTTTTAAAGTGGAAAATGTCATCGCAGTCTAAAAAATTTTATTATTGGACAACATGCTTCCCGTGCAAAATAAAACCCGTTCTCTGGATGTACCTGTTACAAAGTCTATAGGATCTATCCCTAAAATAAGGAAATACATGAAGTACCCGACAAAGAACTATTGCAGACAATTTTTAGGCCGAATATTACTAGAGAAACATTCTTTAAATATCCGATTTCGACCGCGTGCTAGCACCCTTATATTGAAAAGAAGATAACATTAAATATAAGGAAAAATATGAAAAACTTGAAAAAAAATAGTGCCTTTCAAAATAAATTATAATTTTAAAAGAGAATAAAATACAGATAATACTGTAAATAGTTCAATGTTTTTTCCTCACAAATTATAAAGTTTCTTTTCCACATGCGTTCAAAAGGTCATATCAGTTTGTTTGTTTTTGTTGTTGTTTTGTTTTGGAAGGAAACGTGTATCTACTCATTGGTAGAAAGTACAAATACAGAATAAACGATAACATATACAAAAACATATAATAAAATATCGTACTAGGATTAATAAAAATGAAGGATGTACTATGACAGAATTATTGAATAAGAATAAATTATGTCGTAAAAGCATACGAACCAGATATATGCTAACTGATAAATGTATATCACTTATAAGGTATGTTATAAGATCGGTTTCAAACCTGTTTGACACACAATATATGGAATAATGTTGCTTTCAAACTCGCCAAACTAGTAATCTCCAAACAATAGCATGATTTATTCTTAAACGTTTCTTTAAATTGGCCTTATATACACTTAAGTTTCTATCACATCAACCGTACAGAATTTGGTTCGCACGATTTGTAGAGAAATCTGTGCCGTAGAAGTGGGAGAAAGGCAATGTCGCAGTCTATCTAGACAGATTTGTAGATCGTAAAGCAGACGTACACTGATTGTACGTACGCGGCCGCATGGCTCGCACGATTTTCAAGCCTGAAAGAAGAACAAAAACCACAACATTTCAAACGGTCGTCGCAAAATGGCCGTACAAAAGACGTACGATTGTTAAGACCGTCGTAAGGCAATCGTACGGTTTTTAAAAAAAAGTATGGCACCGCACGACGTACAAGAAATTGCACGGCTCCAACACTGTTCTTTATTCGTGCGAATTCGAAAGTGAGTTTTACTTATATGTTTTATACTTAAAGATATACTATGCTCATCTTTGAGTAAAATATTTTAATTGAAGAAATTTATTAAAACCTATGAAAACCTATGAAATTCTCACTGAATATATGTCTAATTTGAATAAAAAATTAATACATGTAACTATGCATTGGAAGTCACGTTCTCTATTATAGGACAAGTTGGTCTTTTCTTAAAAAGGCTGCCAGTTTTTTTTAACGACACTATATATTCATATTGTGACACCTATAGTGTGTAGAGTTTATAACATGACATATCAACTTTGTGTTAAGTCAAAACATGTTTATTTCATATTTACAAAGAAACTGTGTAGCAATTATCAATAATGTCTGATATCAAATTTGAGCATAGTATATCTTTAAATAATTTAATATTGTTCACTTTGCTGATCATATTTAACATTGTAAAGTATACTCGTATAAAATGCAAAGAGAATGGTAACACCTGGCTGACCCACTTTCTTGGATAAGTCTGAAAGTTGCTTTTCATGATTACCGCCGATCATTCTTTAAATAAATTCTCGGTGTTCAGTAAACCATTGCACTTATATATTTTATGTTTCAGCGAACATGGAAATTTGTCATTTCAATAAAAAAAGTGTGTGTACAGACTTCTTCGATATCAGCTTCTTCTTTTTAAGCTCCCTGTGAAGTATCCTTTGCTTTTAAAAAAGCTTTGTTGTCCGATGTTCACTCGTTTCTAAAGGCTCTTCAGCCGCAAGACAAAAACAAAACATAATGACTTGGTAATTTCTAGAAATCGTGAGTCTGTCGTACGACTGTCTACAGACTGCCTTGAGACGTCCAAAATTTGTCAAAAAGCGCAGACATACTGTGCATGCTGAGAAATCAGTCTGCATTATTGCGGCAATCTTGCGACCTTAAAAAGTCGTACGACTGTCTTGCGGCTGCCGCACAAAACACAGTGACTGTTGTCAAAATGCGTTCGTACCATTACCATAAGGCTGATGTGATAGAGGCTAAACATTTTCATCAATTTTTTATGTTAATGTAAACAAACTGCAAAGAACCATTTTAATATTAACAGTGTTATATAACTTTAACTGAAAGAAAATTGTCTTTAAATGCTCACTTGTTTAGCCTTACACATTTTGCCTGTTAAACGATTGTAAATTTATAATCAATTTCGACAATAACTTGATAAGATGGCAATTGCACCTGATAAGGAAAAATTATCGAATCTTGTGTTTGTGAATATTTGATTTTTCTGCCAATGTATTACTGTCACACTTTTGCAGTAAGTCCATCTTTACTGTTTTTTTTTTCAAAATCAGTCTCAAACCCGAATGAGATCGTTTTTTCAATGCTCGGAAAATTGTCTCTTTGTCATTCTCCCTCAAAGGACATGGAGTATAATATTTACCACATGCGTACAACAGGTCACATCTACATTAATATGATGATGCAAAATATAACAAACAACTACAACAACACAAAAACCCACCAAACATTAACAAAAACCCAGTGACAGTGCTTTGCTTGGAAGTAGAGTCAGTGACAATCACAGACATCATAATATATCTTACTGAATTTATATAATATTAACATAATTTTTGAATCACTTAATGTACAAATTATTATCAATGATATCACTGTTAAATAAAATCAACTGATATTATATGATATTCATTTACCGGAAGGTGATTAAGATATATTAACTTTTAATAACGACTTTGAAAAGATATCAACTTGATTTATGCTTTTTATATCTTTGATAAAAAAAAGATTATTTAGTACTTTTTGCAATAAACGTTTTCTATGAAGTTCAACTGACTAAATAATTATTATCTTGTACTTCGTTACTTCCTTTTTAAATGCGTCGTAATACAGGTTGTCTTGGTTTCAATTGAGGTAAACCGTTGACATTAAAATGACATTTGACAAATGTATCTAGGGAATCTTATTTTAAAGCTATAAAATGTTAAATAATTTTTCTAGTCATTTAATTGTCAAGAAGCATATGATAAAATAGGAAGTGATGTCTGTCAGATTATATTTCTATCATCTCAATTCTTCAAAAGAACGACCCAGTTTAAAAGTGAATCCAAGTGAAAATTGTACAATGGAAAAACAAATCATTAAAGGTAAAACACGTGTTATCCTCAATAACAATTATTTATATTACTTTAATATGGAAGAAAATAAATATACGTTACAAAACAGCATTGAATAAATACTTTGACTCTTTTAATAATTGGTGGTGATAACTGTACTTTTACTTGTAACGTTTTCCTCTTGAAACTTTTCAAAAAAAAGCAAAGTTGTATGATTTCAATGAATATACATTTTCTCGAATTGTTCCTTTTCTTCAATACGAGAGGCGTTCAATATATTCGTAGACTGTGCTTATAACATTTATGTAAGGCAAACATAATTAATAAAATTTACATTATCGGGATCGGCAATTTAACTGTCGATAAAGCCACCGATTAAACATGTGTTAGTATCACTCTTGAGGATACATTTTGATAATTCATTTATTTTAATAGAAAGAAAATATCAAAAGATATAATAAAATACCACTGTAAAATGAAAATATTACAATTTGTTATTTGAGAGTGTAAAACGACATAATTTGATTAGTGTAATTGTTTTTAAAACAGTGTAATATTATTAATTAATCGTACATATGTATTTAAATAAAATAATAGATCTAAAATAAACAAAAAAATAAATATGGATACAAAAAATCTAAACATAATTGGGGTAAATAAAACCGTTTATCTTTTTATATGCTTTAGACATCCAGCGGTTTATTACAATTATAATAATCATTTCTCTGTAATACAAACATTAATTTATGTAACAATTTACATGTTACCTTTCGCATCTTCAAGTCCTTTGAAAGAATATTATGTACGGTACCTACACTCAAGTTGACAACTCGCTGACTGTCACACTGCACACAATTTTTACGCTTCCTTAATTGACGTTAAGCGTGTTTTCCTGTCGTCCTGAATACTTTCTCGGCCTTCAGAGAAACGTTTATGCCATTTAAAAACAAGCGCAAAGCTAACAGATATCTTTCCTTTTTTACAGCATTTTTTAAGTGTCAGTCGATGTTTTCCCAAGATCCTTACAAATGTTTATAAATGGTTTGGTTTCCAGCTTTTCTTGTGGCATCGTTTCTCGCGTCAATTCTGTTGATGCTTTCACGGCGAAAGTGTTCTTTATTCAAACTTCAATGTCCAAATGTTATATTTTCAGGTATCATATATAATTTTTAAGGATTTTTATGTGTTTATCATATCAAGAAAGAAGTATGTGAACACGCTTTATAATAAGTTTATAAGGAAAATTTGGACTGGGGCTCTGGCGCGTAACCATAGTTATGAAAATGGTCGTCAGTCTTAAAGTTGCGTAATAATCAATTGATTTTTCATTGTTTTGAACAGGAACAAGAACATTATCAATTGATACAACTTTAATTGAAATTTCTTCTGAAATGAATAATGAGGACATAATTCTACAAATATATTGAACACCCTTCGTACTTAGATACTTTCTGGATATTAGTTGTAGAGATCCTTTCAAACTCTAAAGACACAATATACTTGCTAATAAATGTAATAATTTCTGTTATAACTTAAATCTTACAGTGTGATTGACAACACCATGTGTATTACTTCGTCATCTGCCGTTCATTTACTTGTAGGAACAAGTATAAACTCTAAGTCGCCTTGACATAATCTGACGATTTGCAACAAAACAACGATAATTGGTTATAAAATAAATGAATATTTTGTTTTGAGTTTAAAGAAAGATATGCAGGTCAAATACAATGAATTGTTGAGATTGTGGATTTGAATAATTACTGCTGTCACATATAATGCAAGTTACTGACATTAAGATAGCAATAAGATAACATGACCGAGATAAATGATTGTCTGTAAAGTTGTTATATTTTATTAAGTGTAATGAGTTAATTGAACAAAACAAAAGCAGCAAACAATTTTTGACAAGTAATTACTCTGCTCTTTAATCTATCTGGTAATAATTCATTATGAATATTTAAATTTTGAGTGTGCTAAACAAATAACAATTAGAAAAAATGTTTCCATAATAATGGCAGAGATTAAGAGAACGACTTCCGTAAAACTATACCAACAATACTGTATGAGCTTAAATGACTGATAGATGATTAATCCACAATTCTGTTTACAAGTCTGCAGTTGGAAGGAGTAGGAAGATAAATGTCCCTCTGTGAAAATAAATCACGTGTTAATAGTCTTAGCTACATGTGAGACATTTAGCATATTCATAGTATCTTTCCCAAAGGTAACTTATTAGAATGCAAGAATAAAAACATCTGCTTGTTTTATTTCACAGATATGACGTTTGAACTTTGAACAAGATTGCATTAACCTATTTATCATATTTTCTGTCAATAACTGATCACAACAAACTAGAAACCTAGATTCGTATTTTGCAAATATTTCCTAAAATCGTTTTTTATTTATATATTGTATTTACATTTGTTAGGCAATAGAACGGTTTAGTCTTAGAGACGTAACGAAAATAATGACAATGTACATATAACTAGACAGAATATGGAGAGCAATGAATTTAAAAGCCAACTCTAAGCAGTTTTTTCTTTGATTCTAGATATAATAAAACTTATTGACTATTCCTCATATCGAACTTACCACAAACAAATTTTGTTTCTCTTCGTTCAACGGTCATATTACGAAGAAAATAGGAGGCTAATAAGTGATATAGTGAACGAGAACAGAAAAATGAAACTAGTGTTCATACAAAGCATACAACATACATGTATAATCTAAACAATTTGATCATCATATAAGAACCGAAGAAAAACTTCTTTCTTTATGCTTAGATTCTGAAAAATGATTTTATTTATAAACACACGACAGTTAAATCATGAAAGAGGCGTAGCTGATATGTGACAAATCTGAACAGATGGTGAGATGGTGCTCAGTATACTGTATATATCCAGGTTATGTTTAAGCTGGAATAGAAATATAATAAAATAGATGAAATCAAATCCCTTTATAAGGCTCAAAATAGCAAAATTGAAAATGATGCTCGTTTAGTTTGATTAAATCTGTCGTAAATGAAACCGCCCCTGACACCAGAAACCAATTTCCCTATTTAATTCACATTTTAAAAGAAATTTTAAGTTTTCATTAAGATTACAAAATATGAACATGACTTTAGCATTGTCCATTGTCTGGTTTATGTTTTAATGAGTTCAAGAATCGGAGTTGTAAATATAATGGTTATGAACAACATCGACCTGACATTCTCCGCTATGAATTTTAGGGAAACATACTGATGATTGATACAAATTATGGATTGAAGTGGTAAGTGATTACATTTTTCCAAGATGACATAGCGCTGATGCTTCCAGAATAATGACTTTGAAATGATTCAATATGCCATCTTTAATCAAGATGACTACTATATCATTTCTTCGTTGCTTGTAAATACATGCATAAATGTTTTTTTGATTAACAGCAGTAAATTCCTTGAAACTGTAACAGTATTTTGTAAGAGGATTTTATTATAACAATAAAGTATTAATTATTCTAAAAATTAATCTGTACAAATAATTATTAAGTCTATCTTTTTGATCGCTCTTTGGTGGCTAATATATATCTTTTAACATAAAAGGTATAAGGACAAATAGCAAAGATAAAACAGCCTCTAAAGTAAAATCTGAAAAAAAATTGATCAACATTTCAATTAGACTTAGACTCAACTAGCTGAATATTGTTTAACCAGTGCTAGACTGTTACATGGCATTGGCGCAAAATGCATTAACAAACAGAGAACATAAATGAGCACGCTTTACTTTAGAATTAGCGAAGCTAATCTATATTGACTCAAAACTTTGCTTACGAATTAAGGAATGACAGAATTTAAATGTACGATGGAAATTTATTTCATCATAAATTCTATAGATTTAGAAATTTAAATGGACGTTAAATGTCTCCCGTACATTCTATCAGAGATGTTACGTTTAAGATCCTCGAAAATCGCTCAGCACACAAATTTATGTTCTTTTTGTGTTGATGGAACTTTTAGGTCCTTTGATTTGGCTACTTTCTAGCATTTCTACTTAAATAATCAGCCAATTATATGTTGCCTGGTTATTTGTTTGGGTCGTCAAACCAAGCGAAATTTCAGACTCTAATGCTGTTAATTGCAAATGCCGAAAGTAGTTCGCTTTTTTGAAGCGGTTACTTCACTATATATCGAACACTAAGGCCGAAAAATTCAGGGGAGATCACTGCGTAAATATGATTACATGACAGGCGCATTTATTTTCAAGCAAAAAAATCCCGAATGGTCGAAGATTTCTAATATTGTTTTATTCTTTATAGATATACATGCTTATAGTAAGCGCCATGATTATTTACACAAGTGTTAAACAACAGTTAGCGTCGTTAAAAACCCTAATTTAGAATAATATGCTTTTCTTCAGGCCATTAACGTATAAATTCACCGTGGCCGAGGGGTTTGCGCGCTCGCTTAGGAAGCGAGAGGTCTGGAGTTCAAAACCCAGTTAAGGCAACTCATTTTTTTTTCAAATTGTTTAAGTCAAATAAACATTGGATTGATTATCAGTGTTGCAATTAGTCTTATAGCAAATCTACTACAATTAAAACGCTGGAAAGCATTGGTGGCACTATACAAAAACAAATTGTTTTATAATCTCACAACCTTTACCTTTCTTATATTCTGAGACCAAACAAATTCAGCGCCTTCTGTGCTTTGATTTTTAAAGTTTCGCCTTGTTTGTAATATCCCACAAGTAAAAACGTACTTAATATTCCTATCAAAAGCTAAGATCTTAATCCAAATAATCGAATTGTATACGATATATTTTATATCGGCTTTAAAATTAATAAAATCACATGGAACTGAAATTATTGTGCGACATGATCGTGTTACAAATGATTTAAAACACTTGTTTCTTATGTTGTACTAAACACTAAAGAAGAGTGCAAGTAGGCAAAGTCATTATTCGATCGCTAGTCTGTTAATCTATTATTTGTCTGGCAAGGAAGTTTACGGACATTTGATAGACAGTACAATCTAGCTTTTCTCATTCTTTTCTATTTTATATACATCTAGACGAAATACGAGCTGGTCCGATATTAAGTCTTTTTGCATTTGAATAAAGGTGTAATCATTGTCAAACTGTATATCATATGACCTGGCTTTAAAGTTCGTGACTTGTGTCACCGCTTTTTATAGCATCATGCCTCAATATATTCATGAAAATTTTTAAAATGTATTTCAATGAAAGACAATGTCAAGTGAAAAGTAAGCAATTTAAATATTGCAATGACACTTAAATGCTAAGACAATTTCCAAAATAATGTAAAAATCTGCAAAAAAATCCTACTGCTTGCTTATTCAATGTAAATTACTTGGTTTTCTTGAACTGTGAATATTTTACTTTTCCTAAAATTTTCTTGAATTACTATGGCTTATCGGGAGGCATGCAGCTTTAACCTTGCAGTAGCCACTGTCGGCTATGCACAAACTTAATAAAACTTAGTCCACAGTTTTTTACAGTTTAAATTTGGTGACCTATAAATTTCCAATGTTTTCTATTTCCTAATGTTGTAATATTGATTTAAAATAAAATACTGATAAAACGGTCAACGCCTTTAAAGAATGGGAGATGTTATTCGTATTACTCTACCGTCTCATGTTATTCTCTGTACAGACGTTTAATGACTTGAATCTTAAATTTCAATTTCTGTAGGAAATGTTTCTCTTGATAATTGTGTCAAATGCTAATGGATAATCTCTTTTAGGCCAACATATATTACGAAGCTTCCCGTATTAATAAAAGATGAGGCTATAGTAAATTTGATGTCGACTATTTCATTGCTCTCGATGGTTGTACTCTTTCTTTATTTACATATATCAAACCTAAAAACACGGGCTTCGTTAAAGGAATAAAAATGTATTTGGTAGACAAGTATAATACTTAACAGAATTTAAATATAATTTGAAAACAATGCTTACCTTGTAAATCTTCATAGGGGCATATGGTTTGATTTTAATGTGACCTTCACATCTGAAATTGTAACAGTTTGTGTTAAATAATGAATACTGCCCTAGCCGGTGCTAGTAGGTGAGAACAGTAATTATCTTATCCAGTACCATCCATGAAAAAGCTCACTGCAACAATTACTTTGTCGTTTTGAGCTTTCTATAGGGAATCGCTTTGCTTAATGTCATCAAACAAGTTACGTTAAAATGTTGCGACAACTGATATTGTTGATATACATGTATAAACAAACTGAATTTTTACAGTTAATACATAATCACGACCCCCCCCCCCCCAATAATATGGATTTTTTATCGGCGCTCACTGTTTTATTGCCCTTACTATATTACTATTATTATTCGGTGCATAAATGGAATATTTTACGATTGTGGTAACATACAAAGATAAATATCTTGAATATTCTGAGGTCATTACATAAAAATCTGTGAAAGTCACTTTGCTATTTTTTTATGAAAACGATATGTTAATTGAATCTGGTTCAATTTTTCAATAACATAACGTTCACAACTTCAATAAATATGGTATAATATTTGATAGATATGCTATGCTTAAATAGACGTATTTGACGTTCAAAAAATTATTTCAAACTAATTTAGAATATTTGTCAATGATTACTACACTTTCTATACTTGACGATTTAAGGATCTAGCAAATTTGTTCTCAAATTTTGTTGTATTAAATCAAATATCCTTTAAAATAAATATTAAATTTAGACCATTTTACTTACTTTAAGTCTATTTAGTTATGTATGATTAAAAGCTTGGCCACAAAATAATTCAACAAATTTTGAACTCTTTGAGCAAATAAGAGGGAGCGAGAAATAGCAAGTTTGTGAAGGAAAACATATGTCTAAGGTTAACATTGTCACATCAAGCACTGTTTACTTTAGTAGTTGTTCAGTACATTAAGAATTAAGCCAATATCTAAGAACATATGCGCTTCCTTTCAATGAGAACAATGAAGTATGACCTTTTGAACGGGAGCGGACAAGATAATAACTTATGATCTTTCAGGAAAATGACAACAAATGAATGATTTCAGAAGACAAGTAAAAGTAACTTAAAGTCAACTCAAAGTTAAGACACGTTAGATTTCTTTTTGAAAGAAAACTATTCTGTAAAAAATAATTAAATTAATTATATCTGTTTTAATCTACCTATCTATCACAAAGAGATATATTTTGCAATTTTAATATTTTCTCAACTTTTTATACCCTACTTTAATTGAAGATAGAGTCATAAAATAACTGTGCTAAAGTTAACATTTGTGTTTTTGTCACTTCTGTACTGAATGCATTTATATTTATAAGATAAATATCGGCCTTTTGATATCACGTGTCCTTAATTTGCATTAATAAAATCTCGGTAATAAAATTATAAAATATATTGTCATTAAAATTAACTTACACCTTTGAGAGTACATATTTTTTTGTTTGAATCAGTTTACCCTTTTATCTTGTTAATAAAACAAATGGCAAGGGACAGCTTAAGTTTCAAATTTATTTGATTATAATATCATTGTTTTTATTAGGTGGTTGGAATTACAGAACTGCATCAGATTGCATGTTCGCAAAATAGTATGTTGAATATCATCAAGTTTATATTCGATGCTGCAACTATTCATTGAGATATGCAAATATCAAATAACGTTTAGATATACCATGTTGTTAATGTCTGCTTAACTGGTTCTTGAGGGCATGAACGTTGATTTGCATTTACTTCTTCCACTAAGTTACATACTGTCAAAACGAGCCTGGGACATTTTTTCTCAATAATTCTATGGCAAATATCTAAGAATATAAGACTACGTAATTACATATTCCTGTTTCGATGATGTAAAATGTATTCAATGACCCATTGTGCATCGAAATTGATATTTTTAATTCTCAAAACATTTTATTTTTATTTACTCGTATTTTGGTGTCTTGGTACATTTTTCGAAAGGTTATAAAAGTGATTCAGCCTATAAAAGTTGATTATCTGTTATAAGAACAAAAATAAACACATGTTTGCACTTTCTAAAGAAGAAAAATAGCCATTGTTTAGGTTTAATGTGCCTTTGAATAAAAGCATGTATGTTCCGAATGCTAACTACATTTGTGTGCTGTCTGATAATTAAACGGTATAGAAATAAATAAGTTGTTTTACATCAGAATACTGTGATAATTATACAATATTGATTATGAAAAATAAGTAATAGTAATTAAATCGATTCGGAGGTAATGATGCCTTTATACAACATGATAAACATATTTCAGTTAATTTCAACAGTTATGTAGAACTGCATTAATATGTTTTATCCTAGTAACGTAAAAATTTCTTCAAGAGGTCAGATCTTCAAAACAACCGACATATATTTAGGGAAAATTGAAGAAAAAAGGAAAGAAAAACAAAAATACTACCATTACTTAAATTTGTTCACTCACTTAAAATGTATGCCAGCTACAAGTAAGGCCATGCTTAGCTTGATTATACGTAATCAGCCCTTAAAAACAATCTAAAATAAATAATCAATTCAATAAAACGCTCAATCAATTGTATTAAAAGAGAATAACATTCTGTTAATTTTACTATGGCGAAGTGCATCTTTCAGTCGACAATGATTCAAAGTAGGTTACAAACAAAATCAATTTACCACATATTAAGATACAAACATCATATCCAGTAATGTAACCTGAGGAAGAAAATTGATTCTTCCCTAAAGACGAAGAAAAGTAAGCGTAACTATCTTGCGGGTGGTCTTTTGTCGGCATTGAACGTTTTATGAACTTGTCGACCGAAACGAATGTTTTTTGTTTTTTTTTATCTTAGAAACATGCTGATAAGTAGACATATTAAGTAAAAAAATATCCTTTCAAATCAGCAGGAGAAAACAAAAAACATAGACAATAAACATAAAAAAACTTTTCATGACTTAAAAAAACTATAAGAATTTAGTGGATTTATACATTGATAGAACAGTTTGATAGAGTGCGTTAATGGACAATTGCACGATTCTCGACCTTCTGAAACAATTGCAGTATAAACACATACCGGTTTGGCCGTAACCCAAAATTGTATCAGTACACTCTCATAATAACGAGGAGAAATAAAAATTATATGGTTATGAAAAGTTGAAACAAGATGAATGTTTTATGATGTGCATAATATTCGTTAACATGTATTTACATATATTTATATAACCAAACCAATGTCATCGTATATGTGTTACTCTTAACTTGACACAGAAAGGCAATAGAGTCACCCTGTCAGAATATTCTTGACAAATTTTACAAGACTCGCAATGAATTTAATGATCATTAATTAACCGATTTTACAAAGTATCACGCAGGAACAACATTAAACGGTTGATGTGTTAATGTAACTGTCTGACAAGTGTGGCATTTGAAACAAACAAGTAATGAACTGTACGAAGAAAGCTATTTTACCTTGTTCATATTACAGTTGAAACGAGTGATGCTTGATAACTACTTGATATTCATTTAATTTTCTATTGTAGTTACAATTTACATCAACAGTATATCCAATATCCGTACAAATAAAAGAGTATCACATTATAATGTATCTAACAGAAGTTGGATATTTGATATAAGGTATAAGATTTTGCATTTTATGAAACACAGTTTTGAGAGAAATACCAGAACATTTATACGACAGTGCTATACTCAATCATATTTGTTATACGTATTTTAGAGAGAAAAAAGACATTCTACGAGAAAATATCAATCGGTTCAAACTGATTACTTTGATTGAAACTTTTAGTACACGTTTGTATGACTAAAACGTATTTATATATTGATTGATTTTAATATCAGCACAGTATAATGATTGCTGAATTAGGATAGCTTTTTATCTACTTACTTTATTTTTATATTGTACTTCTTTGTAAACAGACTTTTGATGAAAACTATATTTTAGCCATTTTCATTATTATCATTTGAGCAACAGTACCTATTGCAATGATATTTTCGGTGTGATATAACATAACTGTTATCAAATGCGTAAAGATTCGATACTCAATATACAAGTAGTTGGCTTAAAACTCTTTCAAAACACTTAAATTTTACCATTGATTTGTGTTTGAAGTTGATGAACGAGATATTATTAATTATATCTTACAGTTGAAACAATGTAATTTATATATTAATTATTGTCAGTGGTGCACTATATCTGTAAAAAGAAGCAGCATATATTTTCTTGATGTCATACAAAAAATACATACTGATATAGATTTTGCGTTTATCAAGCAAATCATTGAACATTGAAGGTTGTAATTACAATATTCTTGTAAGAGTCTAAAATAACATGTATTTACAAACGACAGTGGATATACTCCACACGGTGGTGTTTTGTCAGTAATTTCTTATTATAGGAAACAACTTGTATATAGCATCTTTTATTTCAACAGCTGTCCTGAGATATTTCAAATTACCAATCTTCATTTAAATAAAAAGGAAATGATTTGCAAATAGATTAGCTAGTATTTGTTATACTTGGATGTAAAGTATGCATTCGATGTCAAATTTGCACTTTTTTTAATATTAACAGTTGTATGAAACAAACCCTGCAGAATCTCCTCTCAATTCATAAATTATATAAATTACAATGTTTCATTTCACGTAATTTTGTCGATGAAAATCCGCAAAAATATTAAAAGCTTGCGAAAACTACATATAAAGTATAGTGAACGTGTCTCAAAGGGAAACATGCGACATGAATATATAGAACAATATGAATATCTTTTTAGGATGTGCAATTATGGTAATGTGTTCATATTATTTATCAAAGAGAAATTTTTGCTTGTATCTTTTAGAACATCTAAAAAAAAATGTCCTTGGGAAAATTGTTGTCCATTAAACGTGCATAGGTTCAAATGACAAGATATATTTCTCGTTATGGTGTAAATTTTTTCTTGAAAATTATTTTCTTTTAACATTTGTTTTAACACTACAGAAACAGTATTTTCATATCAAATTATATCACACGCTAGATATTTATTTCTCACATTCATCATTCAAATGAGATAAGCCAAGATTCACAAAATCTTCCTTTAGTGCCATACCAATTATGTAACAAACGCAGCAACAAAACAATAAAGCAAGTTTCTTTTATATGCCACAATTTTCAAAGACATATAAAGAAATACATTTTAACTTAAAATGCAGTTTAAGGTAAGCAGTTTAACGCAAGCAAACAATTAGCTTTCTTTCGGTGTCACTGTTTATACGAATTGAAAAAGGGAAGTAGAAAATACCAAAGACAGTCTTCGAGCATCAATTTACTTTTCGGCTTTATGTAGTTTATTGTCATTCTTACAAGCAAAGTAAGGGGCTATTCGTTATCCTTTTCCTTATTGGCAAGTGACATGACGAGGAATTATTATATTAAAGTCAGTGAGTGTAAAAATCTGTCCTGTCCTGTTGAAATCATACTATTATCACTTATGTGTATATTTTTAAGATTATTCCATTTCAATTTATCAGGTTTTTAAAAAGCAGAGGCAACATTAAAATCATAGCGCATCTTTTCAACCATAATGATTGAGTGAGCCAATAACTGAACGGGTGTGCTGAAGTTCAGCCATGAGCAACAACCAGGAAGAACCACCGAGTTTTCGATCTAGCTTGTGCAGTTTATTTACCATAAGAAATAAATTAATTTAGGTATCAGGACTCGAACTTTCTTGCGCATGTGATTCGAGATCAAACATTAACCACTCATGCACGCATGCGGTTTCTTTTTTTTATGTCTTGAAACTCAAAATTCTCTATTCTTTTTCATTATCAGTTTGTTTGCATCGATTATCAACTGAAAGTTGTTTGGAAACCGCCGATTAGATACCATTTATGCAATAACAATTATTGTGTTACAGCAGGTGTTGATATTCTGATTAAGTAGCAACATTTAATTTCAATAAAGATTTTGTAATTTGTTTCAAATTTTAAAGCAAAATGAGTTTGTTTCTCCGTTAATCTAGTTTGTTCGGTCAACTATGTAATTATTTCGTTAACAAAATTATTTATTGCTATTGACTATTAAGATATTGTTATGTTTCATATGTTTGGGTGTGTAAGCTACGCTTCGACGCATGAAAGTAAATTTGCAGGTTAATTGTCTTGCATATGAATTAAGTTTCTTTCTTTCAACATTTGATAGGCCACGTTACAATCACTGGGTTAGGTATAGTTCAACATATATACATGAATAAGGTGCTATTTCGAACTTAGATCATCCGCAGATGTTTCTGTAAGTTGGTAATCTGTTTATCTATAAATTACTATTTCGAATGTCTCAAATGATAATAAAGTAAGAATTTCGAATAATTCTTAAGAACTTTTGCCATAGGTCTTTATCATCACAATATGAAAGGGAAAGAAAGGAGACGAAAACAACCCGGAGACAAATACGTCACTCAGCGCCATAAAGATAACTGGTATGAAGCACAAAATTTTCAACCTAGGAATGAAAAATAAAATACTTAAAAAGCATGACATGACAGTCCGCAAAACTCAACATATTAAGCATCGGATTTGAAATAAAGTGGTAGACTACAAACCACACAATTAAACAAACAAAAGCATGGCAGAAAGTGAATAAAGTAGAGGAAAAAACTTAATTTCTGGAAAATAATTTTTTCAAAAAAGTAAGAGAAATGTTATCGTTTCAGGTTGACCTTATTACTGTCAACTTAAATATCCCAAACTGTCGAATACAATACATAAACATCAGGAATATAGCGGCACTATACTTTTAATCTCGGTATTCCCGTTATATCAAGTGAGATTACAGCACTCAATCAAGATTAGCATATAAATTGAAACTTTTCAAAACAACACTGACTTATGCAAGTAATGTTTTAAGTGATACTCTCATAGGCTGTTTAAACTGTTAATATTTTTAGCACGCTCTTAATAAATATTTGAATATCAATTGTTATTATAGTTAAATACAGGCTTGACATTTTCTGAAGAAGCATTAATTCGTATTAAACAGGTTAAGAATACCAGAACAGCTTTCTTAGAATGGAAACACCAAGAATGCGTGTATTGTTTTAGATAAATTGAACAGATTTCGATTCTCATTTGACGATAAATTTACTCTATAAAATACCTTTGTACTCTCACCAATGTTTACGTACATCATTCATATAGTAACTAACTGTGCTGTATTTGTCATCACTGTCAATTGGCGTGCTGTCTTTTGTTCTTAGATATATGTGTACACATTTGAAATATTATAGTCTATTTTTGAATCACATTTCAAAAATTGATTACTGTTTTATCAATTTCGATTCAAATATAATTCCATTGTAAAGCGCCTTTGAACATTTTATTTTTGAGAAGGGCGCTATAAAACATGTGGTAATTATTATTATTTTTATCATTCCTTTTTCAGAATCTACTGCATTTATTGTTATGTGATAAAGAACAAGTGACAAAAGTCAGGTAATGTAGAAACAGTAAGATTGGAATTCAGGCTTAAGATATCAAGTTGGTCATCACTTCAAATCCATGAAAATAATTCTAAAAAACACAAGATTTACATTGACTTTGCCATTTGACATTGACTTACTGCCATATTATATAGCATCTAAACCTTGTAAAATAGATATACAAAGCTTTGTTAAAGATACCAAAGTTTTCTGCTGATTAAGTTAGTAATATATGAACAGTTTCATTTTTTTTCTCACGTAGAACAAATTATTAGCAAGTAGCAAAATTATACAGTAAATTAACTTAAATGACTTCTCATTAATGCTTTTCTTTGAAAACACGATTCTTAAGATTTGACAATAAAAACAACAAAATAGCCTGGTAACAAGGATGTATTGCATTCGTCTGAGGAAGAACATTAACATTTAGTTACTGTCAAAAGAGAATCTTGATTAACAGATCTCACAAATTTTGAAATAAATGCCATTAATAACATATTACTTCAGTGTTGATATATTATTGTTTCTTTAAAGATGTATGAGGAAAACAATTAACAGTAATAACCGAATTTAGAAAATATTTCCTAAAGTAATGTTAGGGGTACCAGGTTACAGAGAAAAAATAATTGACATGTGATTCAGTATTAAAACTAAAAGCATTTATCGAATACACGAACAAAATTGAAGAAACAATTTATCTGCAACTTTATATACAGGATTTGATTTGCATGCATCATAACAACTGATCTTTTCTCAAAAGTCCAGTTAATTTATTTCTGTCAATCTGTCAAACTCATATATTTAGCGTGATTATACTTGTATCGATGCATTTAAATCAGCATCTTCTAAAATATCCTATCGATCTGTTATCATATCAATCATTTTCATTATTTATATACTCATGTATATTCTGTTTTTATTGAATGCCAAATATGTCTCCTTTATTTCCATTGTTTTTATAATAATTTATTTTCAACGCCATTTGAACAGTTTATCAAAGATGTCCACTACGTGCATTAATACTTAACAGGAATCAAACAAAATTTCCTCAAAAAGAAACTAAACAATGCGACATGTCTACAGAAACCTCGTTAATTCTGAGCTCGTGATAGATTTGGTTACATGGTCATATGTCTTTATCATTTCCCCAAGGGAGAGGACGATAGCAAAATCAAGACAGATATTTCACCTACTGTTATGCGAGACAATTTTAGGAAAATATTTTTCAAAGCTAATGCTTTACATTAATTGCAAGACATTAAACCGTAAAACACAATCTAAAATGAAAGACGGAACTGGCAATGATAATTAGAATCATGGAAACTTTATGCAAAATTAATGATGCACTTTTATTGTATTAATATTATTTTCCATATTTCTTTAAAATGAATTTGTTTATAATGGAAGGTCTGTAATGCAATGAATTATTATTCTGTAAATATTTAGTATTTGACAAACCGCATGGAAATTGTTGGCAAGTGTGGGATACATGATGGAATATTCCATCTATCTATATAGCAAATAATAAAACGTTCTAGTACAAAATATTATCATTTATCATATAAATGTTCATTCTACATCACTTACAACTTTACCGACATTGTTTTCTCAAGCAGCATTTCATATTTCATTAGAATTTCCAAATATTATATATTTCTTTGTTTGTATCACTATTTGAAGTAATTATGGAAAACGTGCCCATTGTTACGAAAGACCGGTAGGGACATTTCAACTTCATGAATTCCTGATTTCAGCTTCATGAATTCTCGATTTCAACTTCAAGAATTCACGATTTCAACTTCACGAATTCACGATTTCAACTTCATGAAGTTGAAATCGTGAATTCGTGAAGTTGAAATCGTGAATTCGTGAAGTTGAAATCGTGAATTCATGAAGTTGAAATCGTGAATTCGTGAAGTTGAAATCGTGAATTCACAAAGTTGAATTCGTGAAGTTGAAATCGTGAATTCATAAAGTTGAAATCGTGAATTCGTGAAGCTGAAATCGTGAATTCATGAAGTTGAAATCGTGAATTCGTGAAGTTGAAGTCGTGAATTCATGAAGCTGAATCGTGAATTCGTGAATTCCGTATTTTGAAAACGGGAATGCACGAAGTTTAAATTGTGAATTCATGAAGATGAAATCGGGAATTCATGAAGTTGAAATGGCCCTACCGGTCTTTCGTACATTGTAGACCTATTGTAGACATATTCGCTTTAGCAGTAAACAAATACACTGCGGAATTACCGTTTATCTTTTTTTACCTTCTTGTCGAATTTATTACGCATAACAAAATAATGAGAAATGTTTATGACGTTCAAACAAAAACAAAAAAAACAAACAAACTAAACACAAAACGTAACATAACGTCACAATCAAATTTTAACTATACACAATGTGTTCTGAGAGTGTTAACAAAACACATTAGTATACAATTGACATGGAAAACAAGCAATTATCATAGTATTGCAAGCAATCCATAAGTCTCCTACCGGTTACAACCACATCAACATGCTGAAGGGCCATCGGTGATTGAATTATGCCATTTAGAAGAATGACATGAATGAACTTAAATATCTTTTGGGTCTTAATTTATCTACATCAAAGTAATGTGTACATGTATCTGCCTTGTAAGGAAATTATGTTTATTCAACAGATAATCAAAAGATCCTAATTTAATTTTCAAGGATGAATATGTATAACTAATGTTTCAACTTTTCTCTATTATAAGTAAATTTGTTGGAAAAGTTCTTAAAAAGTGATATCAGGAAACAGTTTTTAGGAACGGGTAGAGAGACGGACTGAAAGACATTCCGAGTGTAAATCTTTAAACATCCCTGGTTGTACCAGAAAATAACATTTTTAAAAGCAGAGGAGATAATTCTTGCAATAAATATGCTAGACTTATGAATATTGTAATACATGATGTAAGTATAACAAAGAACAATTATCCAATGTATAAAGAAGATTCCATTTATAGTTACAAAGAAGAAAAGTGAAAAATAAATAAAAAAAATTAAATATATTAACAAAAAAAAAGAAAATCAAATAAATTTGAAATTGAAAATGAAAATAATCATGGAAACCCATGACTTATAAATCTAATCACATATGATGTAGGTGCTGATAATGAATGTCCGTTTTAAATTTGAAGTAAATCCATGGAGAAATAAGACAGTTAAAGAATGAATCAGAATAAACCAAAGTTTAAGGAGGAGATAATTCTAGAAATTTAGGCGCTAGATTTATGACCCTTGTCATATTATTATGATGTGAGAGTTTGAAGTAAAGGCTATAAGAAATGAAAAAGTTTGAGTAAAATATAATAATTTCTGGAAATACTGGAAAAAATCTAAGTTTAATGGGGACATTATTTTGGAAACAGTCAAGCTAGAATATTGAACCTTCTTACAAATGATTTGAGTGATAATGAGAAACATATATATGAAGTTTGGAGAAGATACATAAATAAATAAAGATATTTACAAAAAAAACGAAAATCACGAAAATTATAAGTTCAAGGGGGTAAATCTAATAACGTTAGTGCTATAATTGGAAACCTTATCACATCTGATGTCGTTGATGATCAGAAATATATACTTTGAAGTTTGAAGTAAATACCTTAAGAAATAAAGACCTTATAGTGAAAAGGCGTGACGAGGTCGCCGCCGCTTTGCGAGTATGATAGAAAAAAGACGTGCATAATCTCAATACTGCCATCAAGTCTGATGTCAAGTTTCATAAAAATATTTTTAGTACTTTTACGTTATCACTGGATCAAGATTATGTGTTAAATAAGCCTTATTTTCAGTCTTATTGTTGCCATAGCAACCAAAGTTTAAGAAAGGCGTGCATAATCTCAAGACTGCCATCTATCCATAAATCAAGTTCCATAAAAATATTTTCAGTACTTTTTGCGTTATCACGGGATCCAGTTTTGGGGACTGACGGACGGACAGACGAACGGACGTTCTAACGAGGCAGTTATAATGTGGCTACTCTATTGTTCACTCCATCGTTCTTTTTATCCACACAAAAGAAATTTTCAATAACAAATTTGTACGTAATAGCTGCAAATAAATAAAGGGTATGTACATCGTTATGTACTCGTTATAATTGCTGTCTTAAAAAGAAATACAAGAAAAGAAGTATTAACCGGGTTTAATTTAGGCGAAAATGAGTCAGTTTAAATGCCAGATGTTTCAATGAGTATCGGTATTGACTGAATCTTTTAACTAAGCCTAAAAGAAATAAATAATGCTGAATGTTGCTGGAAGTGTGAACATTGATTGCATATTGAGCTGTATTGTTAAGCTGTCTGCGAAAAAAAACAACAACAAAAAAAAAACAACAATATCTAAAGTTCACTTACTTACTTTTACGCTACTACATGTACAACATATTATTTTTTGCAATAAACGTTTCCTAGGAAGTTCAACTGACTAAATGGATAAAATCTTGACATAATACATAGAAAAAAGAAGTTTGATAGCTGTTCAATTAAAGTACATATTAGACCTGGCGTGTTTTATTAGTTCCTTTTGAAATGCGTCGTAATAAAGGTTGTCTTGGTTTTAATTGAAATATACGTTGACATTAAAATGACATTTGACAAAAGTATCAAGGGAATCATCATCTAAAGAAATGAAATGTTAAATATTTTTCTAGTCATTTAGTTTTCAAGAAGCATATGATGAAATAGGAAAACATGTCTGTCAGATTACATTTATATCATCTCAATTTTTCAAAACTGCGACCCATCGAAATGAAAATTGAACAATTGAAAGACAAATCAGTAAATGTAAAACACATGTAATCGCCAATAACAATTAGTTAAATTGCTTCAATATGGAAGAAAATAAATATAACTTACAACGCAGCATTGAATAAATACTGAAGATTTTCTTTGAAATTGCTTGTGATAACTGTACTTTTACTCACTATGATCTATGATTGTACTATCTGACACTTATATAATGAGTTTTTCAGTACATTTCCTCTTGTAATTTAAAAAAAGAAAGCTGTATGATTTCAATTAATACACATTTTCTCGAATTATTCATTTTCTTCAATTCGTACTTTGATACTTTCTGGGTATTAGTTGTAGAGATACTTTCAAAGTCTAAAAGACACAATATACTGACTAATAAATCTAACAATTGCTGTAAATAAAAAAAAATACAGTTATAACTTAAACCTGACAGTGTGATTGATAACACCATGTCTACTACTTCGTCATCTGCCTGCAGGTACAAGTAAAAACTCTAAGTCGCCATGACATAATCTGACGATATGCAGCCAAAATACCGATAGTTGTTAATAAAATAAATGAATATTTTGTTTTGAGTTTAAAGAAAAACATGCCAGTCAAATCCAATAAATTGTTGAGACTTGGGATTTGAATAATTACTGACCGAGATAAATGATTGTCTGTAAAGTTGCTTTATAATATTATACACAATGTGTGAAATGAACCAAAGAAAAACATACAATCTGTGACCGAGTAATTACTCTGCTTTTCAATCTATCTGTAATTTTCATCAGGAAAAAACTCATTATCTTTAAATTTGATTGTGATTAACAAATGCATCAAAACCATTTCAATTAAATAATGTTAAGTAAAATGGCAAGGATTAAGAGTTCGACTACCGTTAAATTATATCAACGATACTGTATGGTAACGTCTTGATTAAGACCAGTTTGAATGATTGATAGATTATTTATCTACGACTCTGTTGACAAGTCCTCAGTTGGAAGAAGTAGGAAGACAAATCTCCCTTTGTGAAAATAATTCACGTGTTAATAGTCTTTAACTACATGTGAGGCATTTGGTATATAACAGACAATCACTTCATTGTGTTATTCCGTAGGGCATGCTTTTCTATGGTAACTTATTAGAATGCAAATATAAACATATCTGCTTGTTTTAATACAGAGATATAACGTTTGAACTATGCACAAGATGGCATTAACATATAAACAATATTTTCTGGCAGTTATTGATACCAAATAACTGTACACTACTTATATTTGAGTGCTATCATTTTGCAAATATTTTCTAAATCGGTTAAATATCTTTCATATTTACAGACAGACAGACAGACAGACAGACAGACAGACAGACAGAAGTGGTAGGTGATTACTTTCTTCCAAGAAGAAATAGCGCCGATGTGATTCAATATGTCGTCTTAAGTCAATATGGTTTAACACACCATTTCTTCCTTGATTGTAACATACAAGCATTAAATGGTATGGGTTTTGATTAACAAACGTTTACTGTAAATTTCTTGAACTGTAACAGTATTTTGTAAGAGAATTTTATCATAACGATAAAGTATGAATTATTATAACAATTAATCTGTACGATTAATTACAACACCATTTTTTTAATAGCTCTTTTGTGGTAAATATATACCATTTGATATTACAGGTATAATAGTGAAAATAGATAATTAATCAAATAGCAAAGATAAAATTGTCTCTGAGGTGAAATCTGATAAATTGTTCAATATTTCAATTAAACATAATAAATGTTTTTATTTCCCATAAAATTTGATTGTCTGATTGACAAAAGAAAAAAAATGATAATGATAATATATAATAATAATAATAATAATAATAATAATAATAATAATAATAATAATAATAATAAAAATGATAATAATAATATTATATATTATATTCAATCAGAGATGTTATATTTACGATTATGATTCTCGAACAGCACGACATTATTTTTGTGTTTGCGGTACTCTTAGTCCCTCATATATGGCTTCTAGTATTCTTACTTAACTACGGAATCATCAACCAAACGGTATGTTTCTAGTTTTTATGTTTGCCTTTCAAAGTTTGTCTGCGATCTTCTTAATCTCTTCTTACCCTTTATAATTTCATTTTATTACTAGTAAGTGCCTCCCAATGTTACTAAAGAAGGGGAAACGTTGATAATATTCTACACGTTGAAACGTAATAAATGTTGGTACCATATCTAAGATCTAAATCCAAATTATCGAATTGTATATGATTGGTAGTATTATTTCAATATTGAATAAAGTTATTTTAGTCAAACGTTAAAAATGTAGTTTGACCGACTATATTGTGAGAATACTTCTAATATCGGCTTTAAAATTAGATAAAACACATGATTAAGGAACTGACATTATTGTGCGATATGATTGTGTAACAAATGATTCAAAACAATTGTGTCTTATGCTGTACCAAACACTTAAGGAGAGTGCAAGTAGGCAAAGTTATTATTCGATTGCTAGGCTATAAATCTTTTATTTGTCTGGCAGGGAAAGGTTACAGACATTTGATAGACAGTGCAATCTACCTTTCTCATTACTTACTATTTTATATACATCTAGCCTAAATAAGAGCTGGTCTGATACTAAGATTTTACGATTGAATAAAGGTTTAATCATTGTCGAAATGTATATCATATGACCTGGCTTTAAAGTTCGTGATATGTGTCACTGCTTTTCCTAAAGCATCATGACTCAAGATTCACGCTAATTTTCATGATTTTTTAAATGTATTTAAAAGTAAAACAATGTTAAGTAAGTACTTTAAACATTGCAAATGACACTTAAAAGGTACCAACATTATCAGAATAATGTAAGAATATGCAACACAGCCCTTACTGCTTTAGTCATGCAGTAAAAATATGTGATATATACTGTAAAATCAGCCATTAGTAAACTATTTCTTGAATTGTGAATATTTCTTACTCTTCATCAAATCTTAATATATATTTACTCAAGGTAAATTTCCTTGAATTTTTTTTTGCTGATCAAGAAGCAGGCAGCTTTAAATTCTAAATTAAGCGCCGCTTCTTAATAGTGTGGACGATACCTTGCAGCTATACACAAACGCAATAGATCTTTACCCAGAACTGTTTAAAGTTTCAACTTGGCTTCGCTTGGTGACTTCTAATTTTCCAATGTTTTCTTTTTTCTTAAGTCTTAAGTTGTAATATTGATTTAAATCAAAATGCTGACAATAAGTCAACGCCTTGAAAGAACAAGACATGTTACTTGCATTACTCCTACCGTCTAATGTTTTCATTTCTTCTACCGTTTCATGTTTTTCTCTGTACAAACGTTTAATGGCATGGATCTTAAAGTTCAATTTCTGTAGGAAATGTTTTTCTCGATAATTGTGTCAAAAGCTAATGGGTTATCTCTTTTATGCTGTCATATATTACGAAACTTAAATATTAACAAAAGATGAGGCTATAGTATATTTGATGTCGACTTTCATTCATTGCTCTCGAGAGATAAAGGGAATTTTAAAACACAGACTTCGTAAATGGAATAAAATTTGTAATACTTGTTGAATTCAGTTGGAATTTGAAAAATGTACGATAAGCGTATTAATCTGAATCTTTATCAGTGCGTACGAATTGCTTTTAAAGTGACCTACACATCCGAAATTGTTAAATGTCTTGTTAAATGTTAAATACTGCCTTAGCCAGTACTAGGGGGCTTGGACGGTAGTTTGTTCTTTCCAGTACACTCAATGAACAGCGTCAATCAAGCCGAGACTGTAACATTTTTAATTTTGTTGTTTTTGGCTTTCTTTAGGGATTCTTTTTCTCTCTATTCCATCGAACTTGTTGCGACAACTGAATTTATATTTAACACTTTAACTATATTTAACAACAGAAATCAAATGTTCACGTCCTGCAGATTAACCCAGCTTGTAGGAGACAAAGGAAAAGGAAAGTTTTTTCATCTAGTTGATAAACATGTTAAAATAAACTACATTTTTACATTTCACACAACAAAACAAAAATAAACGATAAACGATTTCATATTAAAATCAGTGATTTGGTGTCATACGAAACTTTATAATCGAGATGTACAAAAACTTTGTTGTAGTTTTTAAGCTCAACTCACTGTTTAACCAACCTGAATAAACATTATAATCATTATTAAGTCGATTAATGGAATATTTTGTGGAAACATGTAAAAATCAATATCTTAAATATACGAAGGCCATTACATCAAAATCTGTCTAGGTAAATTTTTTTCTGCAAGCGTTATGCTACTTGAATCTGATTCAATTTTTTAATGACATAATGTTCACAGCTTCAATAATTACATTATTATATTTGTTAGACATACTATGCTTCAACATACTTATTATTTGGCGTCCAAAAAATCTAGGTTTTTCATTTACTACACTATGTATACTAAACTATTTAAGGATTTTCAAACGATGATCTGACATTTTGTTATATGGAATTTCATTGCATTCAAATAAGACCAAATTTAGACAATTTTCCTTACTTTTTAACTATTTAATGATGCATGCTAAACAAACTGAGCCACAAAATAATTAAACAATTTTTTTTAAAAAGTGGAATAGTAAGACACAGGCAGATATCTTGTTTGGGAAGAGAAACATATGTCTAAAGCTAAATAATTTCACACCAATCATTTTTATTACAGTAGTTATTCAATATAGTATTAAGACAATACTTAAGGAGATAAGCACTTCCTTCCAAAGAGACCAATGAATTTTGACCTTTTGAACGGGCACTGATAAGAGAATAACTTATGACCTCAGGAAAATGACCACCAAGACAAGTAAAAAACGTATGGTCAAACATCTAAGATTTCTTTTTGACAGAAGGGAACTATTGTGTAAAAAATTGAATAAATTATTTTTGTTATAATCTACCCACAAAGAGATATACTTTGCAGATTTAGTATTTTTCGCTTTTATCATGAAAGAATTCACAAAGTTTGTTATGTTACTTCTGTACGGAAACCGAAATGATATGTGTTGATGAAATTAACTTAAGACTTTTGAAAATCAATTTTTGTTTAATTTGCAATAATAACATCCCGATAATAAAAACATGAAATGTAACGTCATTGGAATCTACTTAAATTTTGAGATTACATATTCTTGTTTGAATCAGTTTTTCCCATTATCTGCTTATTAAAAACAACGTACAGTTTAAATATGAAGTTCCTTTGATTATGTTATCATTGCTTTTGTTAGGTGGTAAATCATTTATAGTTTAAAGTACAGAACCGCATCATATTGCATGTTCGCAAAATAGTCAGTTAAATATCAACAAGTTTAAATTCGATGCTGCAACTGTTCATTGAGAAAAATAAAAACATTAGCGTATATTAGAATTTTGTTGATAACTGCTTAAACCGGTGCTTGCGGGCATGAACGCTGACTTGAATTACTTCTTCAATCAAGGAACAAACTCAATCAAACCGAGACTGCAACAGTTTTTTATCATATTTTCCATTTTGGTAATTCTATAATGGCTAATATGTGGGAAAAGTATACATAAATGAATAAATAAAAACGTAAGAAATGAAAACACCACTCAATGTAACGTCATGCATATTTGAATATGTCATGTCCATGTGTGACAATGTTGATGAAGGTATATAACCAAGAGTAAGAGACTACTTAATTATAGATTACTGTTTCGATGATGAAAAGTAGATTCAAATGCCCAATAATAAACATAAGCTTGCACTTTCTTAAGAAGTAACAATAACCATTTCTCAGGTTTAATATGCCTTTGAATAAAAGCATGTATGTTCCAGATGCAAACTACATTTGTGCTCTCTCTGGTAATGAAACGGTATGGAAATAAATAATCGGTTCCGCATCAGAATGTTGTGATGTTGAACAAAATATTCAATACTGATAAAAAAGTATTTTTGAAAAAAGTAAAAGTAATTTAATCTTTATATATCTAGTTTTCGTAAAAGCGATCACTAAAGTGATCCTTATCTTAAAAAAAGTGTGTGTCTGGTACAATATCTGAATTTAGCTTACAATTTCCTTAAAGATTAAAACATTGTTCTAAGGTATTTTTAGAAATAATGTCTTTTAATCGGACTTTCAAATTATAATAATTTACATTCAAGTTATTGAATGTATTTTTATATTTTAATTTTTGTAAATCTGTTTCCCGATAAAATTGCAGTACATGTTGATTTTCATATAATCAAATCGATTATGCGCCAAACTCCTTATTTTAACAACAAAGATGATCTGACAACATAGAATACCGTCATTAGATACGTTTGCTATAGTTATCATATAGACATAACTGGTATAGAATATGAATCGATTCTGATGCCCTTATAGATGATTTATATATTTCAGATGAAAAAAATTGGAATATCTATTTACAACTGAGTTTTTTATATTAACGTATTGAACATTTCTTCAAGGGGTCACATATTTAGAAAATCGTCATATACATGTATGTGGGGAACAATTAAAAAAAGAAAAGAAAAAAGACTATCATTACTTAATAGTGTACTCTTACTTAAAATGGATGTCAGCTACACAAAGCTGTTAAAAGTTAAGGCCATGCTTTGCTTTATACATAATTAGCACCTAAAAACAATCTAAAATAAGTAATCAATTCATTAAAACGCTCAATCAATTATATTGGAAGGATATTACATTCTGTTCATTTTACTATGGCGAAGTACAACTGTGAGCCGACAATGATTCAAAGTAGGGTACAAACAAAATTAATTAACCACATATTAAGATACAAACAGTGTGTCCAGTACTGTAACGATATTACTTTTATTCTTTTCTTATTTGCTGACGATATGGTTTTACTTGGTAAAAGTCCTGTGGAATTACAGCATAGTCTTGATTTGCTAAATGAATATTGTGATAAGTGGGGGCTTGAAGTCAACACTGATAAAACAAAAATTGTTGTATTCAGAAAGCGAGGCCCGTTAAATGCAAACGAAAAATGGACATACAAAGGTAGCCTAATAGAAACTGTAAATAACTTTAATTATCTAGGCACTGTTTTTAATTACACGGGCTCTTATACTTTAAATCAGACGACATTAGTAGGTAAAGGATTAAAAGCTTTGAATGTTTAATACATAAAAAAAACATTATGCCGTTAAACCTCTGTTATGTGCCAACTGTTTGATGCTTTGTTGCCCCACCTTGAATTACGGATGCGAAATATGGGGCTTTGGAAAATCGAAAGAAATAGAACGTGTTCATTTAAAATTTTGTAAACAATTATTAAATGTTAAAATGTCAACATGTACAAATAGTATTTATGGAGAGTTAGGTCGATTTCCAATGTATATAAATAGATATGTTAGAATTATTAAATTTTGGTGCAAAACTGTATCGACGGAAAATATCTTGATCAGTAAACTATATGATTGTCTACTTGAAATTAAGAATAATAAAAATAATTGGGTTTATAATGTTAAATCTCTTTTAGATTAATACGGATTTTCCTATGTATGGTACAATCCAGGTTTAGTTGACTTGAAAAAATTCCATATTTTGTTTAAAGGAAGAGTAACTGATGTTTTTAAACAAAAATGGGAACGTAAGTTATGTACCAGTGAAGTATCGTATGGATATATTAAAAATAGTTTTGAATTTGAATCTTATATAAACATTTTACCTAAAAAGTTTAGAATTGCTACACCCAGACTGCGTTTATCATCACATAAACTGAGAAATGAAACAGGCCGATATGCGCCAAATAGAATAGACCGCAATCAAAGAAAATGCTTACTTTGTAACAAAAACGATATAGAAGATGAATATCATTTTGTAATCATTTGCCCGTTTTACGATGAATTAAGAAAGACTTTTATAAAATCTTATTATTACAGACATCCAAGTGTGTACAAATTTGTAGAATTGATGCAATCTAGGAATTTTAAAATAGTAAAGAATCTCGGTAAATTTTTGTATAAAGCTTTTTCTGTTAGAGCGAATCAAATTGTTTAGTTTTCATATCATTTTATACCATCTACTAGTAAATGTTATTTGCATATTGAACTTTACTAAATCTAGGTTGGTATAATTTTTGTATTCATAAACTGAATTGCAACTGTATTCACATACCCATCCTCCTCTCCATGTGATAAATATTATTTTTTACCGTGGCGTGCGTGTGTGCGTGTGTGTGTTGGTGTATGATGTGTGTGCGTGCGTGTGTATGTGTGTGTGTTTACTTTCTCCCACTATGTTATGCACTAATTTCAATGTTCCTATGTATGCCATTGTCATGTGATTGTAAATTTGTATCATATATTATTTGTTATAACGAAAAACTTGTAAAACTTTAAGTTAATAAAGTATCTATCTATCTATCTGTAACCTTAGAAAGAAAATTGATACTTCCCTAAAGACGAAGAAAAGCAAGCGTCACTATCTTGCGGATGGTCATTTGTCGGCATTGAACTTTTTATGAACTTATCGACTGAAACAAATTTTTTTTCTTAGTATTTTTGTTACATGCTGATAAGTAGATATATTAAGTAAAGAATAAAAGATAATACCTTTCCAAATAAGCAGGAGGAAACAATACCATATACAAAAAAGGAAACTTTTCATGACGAATAGGAATTGAGGGGATTTTTATAGAAAAGACTGATATAGTGCGTTATTGGAAACTTTAATGATACTCGACCTTCTGTAACAGTTAACAGTATAAAAATGTACCGTTTAGGCCATAACCTAAAATTGTATCAGTACACTCTCATACTACTCGTTAACTATAATTACATTATACAACCAAAACCAATGACATCGTATACGTGTTATTCTTAACTTGACAGAGAAAGGCAACATAGACACCCTGTCAGGATATCCTTGACACATTTTACAAGACTCGCAATGAACACATTTAATGGTCATTAATTAACCGATTTTACAAAGTATCACGTAGGAATAGCATTAAAAGGTTGATGTGTTAATGTAACTGTCTGACAAGTGTGGAAGTTGAAGAAACGAGTAATGAACTGAACGAAGACAGTATTTTCCTTATTCATATTACAGTAATATCATTTAATAATGATTGATAATTTTTAGAAACAGATCTGATTTCCTACTGTAGTTAATATTTTCATCAACAGTATATCCAATATCCGTACAAATCAATGAGTATAACATAATAATGTGTGTCTTGAAGAAGTCAAGCAATCGGATATCCGATTCGATTTAGGTATAAAGATGTTGCATTTTATAATACATAGTTATGAGAGAAATACCAGAACGCTGTCAAACTAGATCTTTTTGTTATGATCTTTGTTCTGAAATTATCAAACAATACAAAGAAAACAAGTTACAATTGTAGGACAGTGCTATATTCAATCATAATTGTTATATCATTTAAGAGAAAAAAAGAGAAAAAAGTTCTACAAGTAAATATTCATCGGTTTAAAATGACTCAGATTGTAGCTCTTTATTACATGCTTTGCTGTGGAAAGTGAAATTATATTTGATAATTGTCACAGTTCATAACTTTTACTCTTGAAAGCCGGACTATATTTGAATGCGGCTAAAAATAATATTTCATAACTAAATGGAATTATCAACAGGAACAAATTCCTTCGTATGTTAATTTTGCTTCTTTAAGAGATGCAAGTAAATAACTGCATACATTGTGTTAATAGTTTAATAAATTTCGAGAAATTTTACAGAATTGAATTTCAACACTGGCACGCTGACATCATTACGTGATGACGTCATGGTGAAGAACGCATGACCTTACGCGGCAAAACAAGTACAAATGACTTAAAACCACTAAAAGCATAGCATGAAATTAATCGAAGATTTGTTTGTTTTGCTTGTAAGATTGAGATATATCTAACTGTGGACACAAGCTATTATATGTTCACTTGTGGCTTTGACACTCGTGAAAGTATTGCATCTGGTATGAAACATAATTCGATCTTACACGCAAAACAAACAAATAGCCTCTTTGTATAATTCTGTTATGACTGAAGCATATTTAAATATCAATTGCTTTTAATAACACCCAATATAATGATTGTTGCATAAGGATATTTTTTTATTGATTTTGTTACTTAATATATTTGATATTTAATACGTCTTTGTAAACAGATTTTTAATAAAACTATATTCAAGCCACTTTCATTTTATCCTTTGAGCAACCTTACCTTTTAATGCGATATTACATATATCATTTCTACTATAAAATTAGTAAAGATACAATTAGTTAACTTAAACTGCCCCCATAAAACGCTTTATTTTCACCATTGTTTTGTGTTTGAAGTTGATGATCGAGACATTGTTAATTTTATCTTACAATTGAAACACTTTAATATGTCTACTTATTCGTGTCAGTTGTGAACAATATTTGAAAGAAAGAGAATTATAAAAAGTCTTGATGCCACAAAAATACATACTAATAAATTTTGTTCTTTTATCAAGTTAACCATTTGCTAAACAATTACGAGATAAGATGTTTTTGGATTCATTTATTTGTAGTAATGTAATATATCGGTAGTTAATGCAGATAAATATGCTATGCCATTAGAGATAACGAATTGACTACAATCAAAACGGGACGTATGAAAAGAATTCATTCAATAATGTGAAATAATGGAAACTTGGTAACACCTAGCCGACAAATATCGCGATATTTACGAGTAAAGAGGAAATTATTTTCTGTGTCCGTAAATTCAATTCAAATACAGGGAAATATTTAAATATCTTATCAAGTCAACAAAAAAATCTGATTTATTTGTAACGCAGACTTTTCGTAAACAAAAACAAATCATAAACAAGGTCTAACAATAGATCTTTTTTAAGAACGGTAAACATCATTACCCTAGGGAAATGTTATCGTTATCTTATTATCTAGTATCAATTTATGTATTTTGGTATCAATTGACTAAGTAAAATGACTTGCAGAAAATTAACTATTGTTTGTAACCTTTTCCTATTTAAATATGTTAGATTACTATTTTCGACCAATTTTTAAGATCTTGTCAAAAGTCAAATATATTGTGACGTCATCGTCATGGCATTATAACTATTAAATAAGTCCAGTAAAGTCAGCCCTGTTATGGATTTCTAGACATAGTCTTTGCCCCACACGCTCACGTTGCATCATGTTTAAAAGCCATATGTCATAAATTTTGTATCATAAAAGAATCTAGATCAAAAATTCACATTTTTAACAGCTCTCCCAACAATTTTTTTACTAACTCACTAAATGGAAGAAAATTTTTGAATAAAAAAGCTAGAGGTAACAAACCTTTTTTATCTTTGATTTTTAAATTGCATTCGTTTAAATTTACATAATTTAACATTGCAGTTTTTATGTGGATAACCGCGAATCTCTTCTACAAATTTATAAAACAACAAAACAACGATAAATGTCTTAAAGGGACATGCGACAAAAATAAGAATTTTTTTGAAGATTTCAATTTTTGTAAGTGTTCAATCTTTATCAAAGAAAAATTGTTGCTTGTATCTTTTAGAAATCTGATAAAAAAAATGCTTCAGAAAAACGATTCCCCTTTTAACCCAGGTTCAAATGGGTAAAAATATTCTTTTTTATGGGTAAAAAGTTAAAGAAAAATTTATTTTCATATCGAATCATATCAAATACTTAAAATTTTTCTACAGTAATCATTTAAATAAAATAATTAGCGCTTTTATCAGATTTATAAAATCGTTCATTTAGTGCAAATTAATCAAGTAACAAATATAGCAACAAAAATGCAAAAAATGTGCAAGTGTTTTATATAACATAAAAATAAATATTCAAAGTTAAATTAAGAAATTCTTGCTTATAAATACATTTTAATTTTATATAAAGTTTAACTTGTGTAAACAATAAATTAAGTTAGCTTTCTTTCGGTGTCACAGTTTAAAGAAATTGTATAAGGGTTTGATAATATCAGCTGATATTTGCATATGTTTGTATTTTTACTCTCTCTGTATTAAATGTATAATATGACATGACATGTAATTATTATGTTAAAGTCAATTGGTCAAATATAATATGTTCTGTCTTGGTAAAATTAAACTATTATAAGTTATTTTTACTATACTCGTACTTATCACACCAGAACACACATTACTAAAAATAATGAATTCCCATACCAGGCTTTACATAGACTTTTTCCTGTTAATCTGAATAAAAAAAATGTTATTTCTATATGCATCATGAAAACAACATCTGTGGATGTTTCTAATTTCCCAACTGAACGATCTTTAAGGATCGGAAATATAACATGTACGGGGCGACTTTTTAAAGCCTCCACACAGCTTAAACAACGCTGATGTGGCGATAAAATAGAGAGAAATAAAGAGTCCCTAAAGAAAGCTCTACAAGATAAAATTGAAAATGTTGCAGACTCGGTTTGATAAAGCCTGTTCATGGACGGCAATGGAAAGTGCAAATTACCGTCCGCGTCCCCTCGCACCGGCTTGAGCAGAATTCAACATTCAATCATGGTAATGGTGAAATTTTGAATTAAGACACATCCGAACATTTCGAACTAAGTAACATCCGCAAAAGTATCTATGGCGGTAATTTGTTTATCTATTAAATACTATTTAGAATGTCTATAATGCTTATAAATTTAGAATTTCATATAAACGTTCAGAACAATTGCAATATTTATTTATCGTTGCAGTTAGAACGGAAAAGAAAGGAGACAAATACAACACGGGAACAACTACATCACTCATGAAATTCAGTTTGAACGGTACACTTGTTGACTCTATAATATGTATATCTAAAATGCTGAACAGTGGCGATATGTTAATGAAATTACTACTATTTAACAATATGGTAGCGGGGTTACAAAAGTTACCTGAAGCCGTGTCGCAAAGAGAGTACCCCTAAGTAAGGAATAGGCTGGTTTAAGAAACCTTATTGTCATAGATAAAACACTGAAATTTAGTGAGCGTACCAATTGCATAAAACTTTGACCGACCAAAAGTGCATTACCTTCAATTTTACTCGTTTGTTTGTTTGTTTGTTTCATTTTACGCCTTTTTTCCAACAGTATTTCAGTCATATAGGCGGGTAGTTTCCTAACCATCGTTCCTGGAGAGTTACACCAGTACTAGACTACCTACCCTATTAAAGAATAAAAAATAAATTTGTAATCTCGGTATCTCCGTTATATCAACGGAATTAGATTACAGCACTCAATCTAGATTAGCATATAAATTGAAACTTTTCAAAACAACACTGAATTATGCAAGAAATGTTTTAAGTGAAAATCTGATAGGCTGTTTTAATTGTTAATATTTTGAGCACGCTCTTAATAAATCTTATATATTATCAATTGTTATTAAAGTTAAATACAGGTTGACATTTCCTGAGAAGGTATTAATCTTTTTTTTCTAAACAGTTGAGGAATACCAGAACAGCTATCTTAAAATGGGTACTGTAAGAGTATTGTTTAAGATAGGCTAAACGAGTTTTTCGTTTTATTTTTACCTTTCGTAAATTATGGTTAAGCGAAAGAAATTGATTAACATCTGATGCCATATTGAAACTTAAAACGTTAATAGAATAAAAGAAAATTACAGTTTCAAAAATTTAAATAAGGATATCTTTTGGTTAATACTTTTGATACGTAGACATTATAACATCTGATCTTTTCTCAAAATTTTAGTGTAATTAGTTTTGTCATTCTGTATACTGTAAAACTCATATCATAAGCGAATAATAATGCACTTTCGGCCTTCGTAATTATATTTCTGCGCATTTGAACTCGAACCGTGTATTATTCTCCAACAATGCACTCAAAAGTGAAATCTATTTCCTAATTGATGAACTTAAATCAGCATCAACGATTTCATCTCATCCATTTATATCAAACATGTATATTATTCATAAACATACAAACATAATATATGATTACCAAAGATGTTTCAATCGTTTCAATTTAAATAACTGATTTATAATCAATTATTTTCAAAAGCATTTGAACAAATTATCAGAGACGTCCGATACCTGCTCAAATACTGAAAAGAAGCTGAAAAGAAATAAAGCAAATTTTCTCAAAATATTTTAAACACTGCGACTCGTAAATTCAGAGCTCGTGATGGATTTGGTTACATGTTCATAGGTATTTATCATTTTCCCAAGAGAGAGAAAGATAGCACATATCAAGACAGATATTTCACCCACTGTTATGCGAGACATTCATAAGAAATAGGTTTCAAAGCTAATGCTTTACAACAATTGCAAGACATTAAACCGTAAAACACGTTCTTAAAAGACAGAAGGAACTGACAGTGGTACCTGGCATCAAATATTAATGATTTTATTGTATTTCTATATGTCTTTAACAGTAAACAAGTTTGCTGCGGAATTTCCTTTTATACTTTGCTGTCGAATAACTTAAAACTAAAATAATGATGTAATATCATTAAACCATAACTTTCTTATGCTCTCATCAATAATATTAATGAGTAAAAAAAGTCATAAAATGATCGCAGTACATGAAATAGAAAACAGCACAAAAAAAAAACATAATACCAACAACAAAACAACAACAGCAACAAAAGTAATAATACGTAACTTCATAATCACATTTCAACTATAATATGACAAAAATACAGGATGACTGTTGTAGAAAATGCTTTAGTTTGCTGTAAAATACCTTTGTCATTTTGAAAATGTTAAAAAAAGTACTCATTAGTATCCAATAAACATGAAACAAAACTACGAGATTCCATTTGCAAAAAACAGTTGCACTATTTAATAGCTGCAAACATGATAAGAGTATTAGAATTGTTATAAGCTTGTTATAAAAGCTGACTTACTAAAACGGTTTTGTTGTATGTAATAATACCTGTAATTAAAGATGTTTTGGGCTACTTTATCTGTTAAAACGTTTAGCATATATTTGCCAATAGATATATTTTTTATTCTCGAATTGTATATTAATTAAGATTTTTGAAGATCATAGATGGTTGCCATGCAACGATATTCAAAAACTGCCATGAAATTTGTATCATATCATTTAAAGGATATTTTTAATTCTATTTTATTCTATGGTATGTATGCAATTTAACAAACGATTAAATTATAGATTATTTCCGATACATCGCTAAAATGAATGATATAAAGGGAAGTATTTTAATATGTATATTAAGACAATCCTTGGCCAAAACAAGAATATATATATATAAGTAGTAGGGCTGCTCGATCTTATTCTTATATTCAGCATATAAATGTTTAGATTAAATATTGATTTTTTTTCTTGGAAGAATAAAGAAACAGGATTTTAAAGGAAGCTCTTGAAACACATACCATTACAATAATAGCCATATTGAAAATTATAAGGTACAAAATGTAGAACAAACTCATTATATTGAAAATATACAGGAATCAAATAAGACCTTTATTGTCTTCCATTACTTTGAAACAAAGATCACTGTTACCATTACCACCCAAAACAAACAAACAAACAAACAGATAATTATTTCTTTTGACAAAGCATGGAAACGGAGTCAGTTAATGAGAATCACAGCAGTCATCGGTATATTTGCCACATGCTTTTGCATTGCAAATATGCAAGTCTATTCAATAAAACTTGTACACTTTAGGTAATAATAATAAACAGATTTTTAGCAATCGTTTTGTTTTTGGCAATCCACATAATTTTGATACAATCAATATGATTGTTCGAAAACATAATTTCAAAAATATATTTACAAAAAAAACCTGAGTTGCTGGTTTGAAACAAAGATAATTTAATAGCTTACCTACCTCAATTGCACTTAATTTACAAAACATTTTACATAACCTTTGAGCCAGTACATGTACAAAATATTATCAATGATATTACTGTTGTTACTTTTATAAAATCATCTGATTTCATTTATTTATATTAATTTTCCTGAAGGTGATTTAGATAGTTGACAGAATTAATATAAACTGTTGAAAAAGACTTTGGAAAGCTATCAATTTTAATAAGGCTGTTTTCAGGAAGTTCGACTGACAAAATGGCCATACTCTTGAAAGTATACATATAATTAAGAAGTTTGATAGCAGTTCAATTAAAATAAAGATTATTTAAACGTGGCGTGTTTCATTACTTCCTCGTAATACAGGTTGCCTTGGTTTCAATTGAGATTAACCGTTAACATTAAAATGGCATTTGACATAAGTATCAAGGGAATCATATCTTAAAGAAATAAAATCTTATTTCTTTTTCTGTTCATTAATTGTCATGAAGCATATGATAAAATAGGAAACGATTTGTTACAGATTATATTTCTATCTGAATTTCATCTAAATTCTATAAAACAACGAGACGTTTCCATCTTAGTTTTAAAGTGAAAGCACATGAAAATTGCACTATGGAAAAGCAAATCATTTTTATGTAATACACGTGTAATCTTGTACTGCTTTAATATGAAAGAAAATAAATAGACATACGCACTTTCATTGAATTCCGTAAAACACCACATCATCGAATATAATCGATGACTTTTTTTGTAATATGTGGTGAAAAGTTTACGTTTACTAACTAAGACCTATGATTGTGCCAGTTTGCAATTTTAATATTTATATTGATTTTTTTTTATAATTTTGTCCTCATCCAATATTTTGAAAAATGCAAAGCTATAAGACTTCAGTGCATATACCTTTTTAACTGTGTTTTTTTCTACAATTCTTAGATACATTTGGAACATTTTCTTAACTTGCAGAGATACTTTAAAACTGTAATATGTGATAAACGAGATCAACAAGTAAGAGCGCCATTCAATAAACGCAACAACCAACACAGGACCTCCGATAAGGAGACCAGCAGGACACAAACAGGATAAAGTCGCAATATACTGACCAGTAAATCGTTTACATAATGTTTTGTCATTCAGAATAAAAATCATATAAACCGACTTTTTACACATTTATGATATGATATCTAGATAGATTATTTAACCTTTTTAGATTTTCAATTCTTAAAACCGACATGAAATTCTTAAGTTGTGTTGGTAGTGTAAAATTTATTAATTGTCCTACAAGTGCAAGGCATTAACCGGAAATCTACACCAGGTGAATTAATTTGAAATTATAGTGTTGTAATATAAAAGTACCAGTCAATACCAGACAATAGCGTATTGAGTTGAACGAACAAGATAAGTGTTTGCAAAGGTTTGATTTCCTGATTGTTTGGTTGACAACACAAAATATGATAAACAAAAATGTCAACTAATTCGTGATCTGCCGTTGGTGGTGCCTGTATAAGTATGTAATCAGTGAGGCGTCATGACATCATCTGACGATATGAAACCAAAATACCATTAATTGGTTATAAAATAAATGAATGAAAATTATGTTTTGAGTTTAAATAATGATACATGTATGCTGGTCAAATCCAATAACTTGGGGAGATTGGGGACTTGAATAATTACTGCTGTCACATTTGATGTGAGTTACTGACATTAAGATAACAATAAGATAACATGACCGAGATAAATGATTGTCTGTACAGATGTAAAATAATATTACACGTAATGTGGTAATTGAACCAAACAAAAACAAACAAATTGATTACTCTGCTCTTCAATCTATCTGTAATTTTCAGGAAATAATCCATTATCTTTAAATTTGATTGTGATTAACAAATGCATCAAAACCATTTCAATTAAATAGTGTTTCGGAAAAAGGCAAGGATAGTTCGACTACAGTTAAATCAACGATAATGTGTGATAACGTCTTGATTAAGACCAGCTTGAATTATTGATAGATTGATCGTAGATTGATTTATCTACGATTCTGTTATAAGTCCGCAGTAAGAAGGAGTATGAAGACAATTCTCCCTCTGTGAAAATTAATCTCGCGTAAATTGTCTTTAACTACATGTGAGACATTTGGTTTATAACAGACAATCAATTCATGGTGTCCTTCCCTAGGGCATGCTTATCTATGGTAAAATATAAGAATGCAAATATGAACATATCTGCTTGTTTTAATACAGAGATATAACGTTTGAGCTCGGCACAAGATAGCGTTAACATATTTACAAGATTTTCTGACAGTGATTGATCACAAAAACTGTACACTTATATTCGAGTGCTACCATTTTGCAAGTTATTTTCTAAAACGGTTAAATATGTTTAGTATTTACATATATGAAGACAATCGCACGATAAAGTCCCAGGGACGTAACGAAATAGTGACAAAACGCGTATGATTACACATAACATGAAAAGCAATTAATTTAAAATATGATAAACAAGATCAACGAGGAAGCAAAAAGAACCAGTGGCAAGCAAACTTTTAGCTGTTCCCTCTTTGAATCTAGATATAATGAAACTCATAAAACCACATTTTTGTATGTTTTTGTCCGTTCAAAGGTTATTTTTTTATCAAAAATAGGAGGCTCAAAAACAAAATTGTGAATGCGAACAGAAGAATGAAAATAGAGTTCATACAGAACATGCGTTACATAATCTGAAAGAATTTGATCGTCATTTAAAATATTGACTTAAGTACACTAACTAGTTACTTAGATTATGACAAATAATTTAATTTATAAACATTTAATTGAAATCATGAAAAAGCAGTACATGTACACGATATGCGTCAAATCTTAAACTCTATTTTTTATCTTGATTTGCATTAATTTGAGATGTAATTACAGATAAAATACCCATCTTTATATGATTTCTTATAAAATGTTGTCCAAAAATGAATAATAATGAAATAATTTCTACAATAAACAAGAACCATGCAATTTATTTTTTTATAGGCGACATCGATGCTTCATAAATGTAGCCAAAATCATTATCAATTAATGTGACCATTCTTTAGTTACCAAGTCTGCAATATTCAGAGTTGAGATATTTTTATTTGCAAACAAATATGAAAAAAATAACTACAAGGAAAACATTGTTTTTAATCCGCAAATTCAACAACAAATCAGATGGTGCTGAGTGGGACAGACGTTGTATATGCTTAAGCTGCAAAAGAATAATGATGAATTCCTAAAGAAAGTTCAAAACGGCAAAATTGAAAATGTTGCAGACTCGGTTTGAATGAGTCTGTTCATGGACGGTACTGTAAAGTGCAATCTACCATCCACGCCCCCTAGCACCAGCTTAAGCAGAATTCAACATTTTTACACGAACATGGTGAAATTTTGTATTCAGAAAAATCGCAGATGTGTTCAAACGGCGGCTGTAAAGGAACCTTCAATGTGACACTCGTGCCATTCCATGAAAAGCGGCGCATGGTCCTCAAGTGAAAGAAAGCGTGTGCCTAAACAAGAAAACAAAGAGCGGAACTAAACATAATGAAATTTGAAAGGGAATCCGAGGTTATGAAGCCTGCATATCACAGATAAGACGTCAAAAGACAAATTTAAAAAGCAGGCAACATATCCTAGGGGTAATATTCAATTGGGAATATTGGAAACACCCAACTAGAAAAGGCCAAATAGTAAGAACTAGAATACCACAGACATAACAATATTGTCGTTCTGAATGATCTCTAAGGGTAGGAAATTTAACATATCTGATTGTATGTACGGGGCGACATTTTACGGCCTCCACACGGCACAAGCAACGCTGGTGTGGCGATAAAATAGAGAAAAATATGAAGCCTAACGAAAGTCTTAAACGGCAAAATTAAAAATGTTGCAGGCTCGGTTTGATTGAGCTTTTTATAAGGAAAAGATAAAAACAACCATATACAAGGTTCAAAACGGCAAAATTGAAAATGGTGCTATTTAGTTTGATTAAGCCTATTTATGGACAGTCTGGTACACATGTAAGTGAAAGCTACCTTACATGCCCCTGACACAAAAAACCACAATTAAATAAAAATAAAACACACTAATTTTTAAATGAACTTTTTTTAAAGATATTGTAAGTTTTCATTTAGGTTACAAAATGTATCCGTTTAGTTTAAAAAACGGAGTTGTTAGTATAATGATTATGAACAAGATTGACCTGGCATCTATGAATGTCAGGGAAACAATTTTGCTGATTGATACGAGTTATTAATTGAAATGGTAGTTGATTACTTTTTCCAAGAGGAAATAGCGCCGATGCCTCCAAGATAATGACTTTGAAATGATTCAAATGTCGTCTTTTAACGCACCATTTCTTCGTTGCTTGTTACATACATGCATAAAATGGCATGGGTTTTGATTAACAACAGTTTACTGTAAATTACTTGAACTGTAACAGTATTTTGTAAGAGAGTTTTATCATAACGATAAAGAATTAATTGTTATAACAATTCATCTGTACGAATAATTACAAAACCATTTTATTTTTATCGCTCTTTTGTGGTTAATATTTATCTTTTGGCATTACAGGTAAAAAAGTGAAAATAGTGAAAATAAATAATTAATCAAATAGCAAAGATAAAATTGTCTCTGAGGTGAAATCTGATAAATTGTTCAACATTTCAATTAAGCATAATAATATGTTTCTATTTCCCATAAAATTTGATTGTCTGATTGACAATAGTAATAATATAATACATGTAATAATAATAATAATAATAATAATAATAATAATAATAATAATAATAATAATAATAATAATAATAATAAAAATAATAATAATCATAATCATAATAATCATAATAATAATGTAAAATTGATGAAAGATTTTGACAAAAGATACAACTGTATGAACACATCCGCGAACTTCCAAATTTCATCATGTTGAAAACTGCTTAACCAGTTCTAGACTGCTTAATGGTATGGGCGTAAAATGCATTTAACAACAGAGAACATAATTGAGCACTCTTTACTTTTGAAATTAGACATGTAAGCAATCTATATTGATTGCTCAAAATCTTTATCCCAGCCTCGTCTGTACCTCGGGTCACGTATTCAGTTCGAATGTGGGACTGACAGATAATGAATACCTACCGAAATGTACAGTGAAAAAAATTAATTTCATCCTAAATTATATGGATTTAGAATTTTAAATGCACTTTGTCTTTGTGTTATATGAAGGTCGAAAAATGTCTCCCGCTCCAATATATTCAATCAGAGATGTTACATTTACGATTCTCATTGAGCACGACATTATGTTTGTGCTTGTGGTACTCCAATTCCTCATATGTGGCTACTAGCTTTCTTACTTAACTACTGAGTCATCAACCTAATGGTATGTTGCCTAGTTTTTATGTTTGTCTTTCAACGTTTTGTCTGCGATCTCTTATCTTCTGATCACCTCTCATTATTTCATTCTATTAAGTTCTCCCAACGATATCAAAGAAGGGGAACCTTGGTGATATTCTACAAGTTCTACAAGGTCAAACTTAATGAATGTTGCTTTATTATCTAAGATCTAAATCCAAATTATCGAATTGTATATGATGGGTAGTATTATTTCAATATTGAATAAAGTTATTTTAGTTAAACGTTAAAGATGTAGTTTGACCAAATGTATTGTGAGAATAGTTCTTATATCGGCTTTAAAATTAATTAAAACACACGGTGCGACATGATCGTGTTACAAAGGATTTCAAATAATTGTTTCTTATGTTGTACCAAACACCAAAGAAGAGTGCAAGTAGGCACAGTTATTATTCGATTGCTAGGCTGTAAATCTTTTATTTGTCTGGCAGGGAAAGGTTACAGACATTTGATAGACAGTGCAATCTACCTTTCTCATTATGTACTATTTTATATACATCTAGCCTAAATAAGAGCTGGTCCGATTCGAAGTTTTTACATTTTTACGTTTGGATTAAACTGTAATCAATGCCAAACTATAAAGCAGTTGCACTGGCTTTAAAGCCCGTGACTCGTGTCACTTCCTTCGAATCATGCCACAAGATTAATGCTTGTATTCATAAAAAATTCACACTGTATTTAAAAGTAAAACAATGTCATGTGAACAAAGTTAGTAATTTAAACATTGCAAATGACACTTAAAAATACGACAATTACTACAATAATGTCGTATATGCAAAAAAGCACTTACCGTGTTAGTCACGCCGTAGAAATATCGTGATATATATACTGTAAAATCAGTCATTAATTGCATATTGTATGTGAACCTTTTATAGAATTTTGAATATATTTATTTTTTTCCGAAATCTTATTATATTTTTTTCACAAAGTAGATTTTCTTGAAATATTTTGCGTCATCATGCGCAGCTTTAAAAATCTAAATTAAACGCCGCTGCTTATTGGTGTAGACGATACCTTGCCGGCTATGCACAAACACTATAAATTTTAGCCCACAACTGTTTACAGATTCAACTTGGCCTCGTTTGATACCCACTAAATTTTCAATGTTTACTATTTTCTTAAGTCTTTTGTTGTAATATTGATTTTTATTAAAATAATGATAACATAGCCAACGCCTTTAAAGAATGTGACATGTTATTTGCATTACTCCTACCGTTTCATGTTTTTCTCTGTTTAATGACTTGAATCTTATATTTCAATTTCTGTAGGAAATGTTTCTATTGATAATTGTGTCAAATGCTCATTGATAACCTCTTTTATCCTTCCATTTATTACGAAATTTCCTGTTTTAGTAAAAGATGAGGCCATTTTCAATTTGATGTCGACTTTATTTTCATTGCTCCCAAGGGATATTATCTTTCCTGAATTTTGATTTACATGATTATATAAAACTTAAAACACGGAATTCGTAAAAGGAATAAAAATGTATTTGAAATACATAATCTCAGCTTCATACTTAACGGAATGTGAATAGAAATTTTAAAAAAGCAGACCGTGTCAATCTTTATCAGTGTATATATGTTGATGAAAAAAATAATATTTTTAAGTTACTTTCACATCTGACAATGATTTATTTCGTGTAATATGTTGAAACTGCCTTAGCCATTGCGAGGGGCGCGGACAGTAGCTTGCCGTTTCCAGTACCGTCCTTGGACAGGCTCAATCACAACAAGCCTGCAACATTTTCAATATTGCCGTTTTGAGCATTCTTTAGGGATTCGCCATCAAAATGTAAAGTCAAAATGTTGCGGCAACAGAGTTTGTATTTTACACTTTTGTTTCTATAAATACAACAGTAATCAAAAATTATCTTTTTTTGTGAGTTGATGCACATGTTAAAGCAAACTGAGTTTTTACATTGAACACAAAATCTCAAATACAACAACAACACCACCACCACCACAACCACCACCAACAACAACAACAACCTTCAAAAATATTGAATGACATATTTTGCGATTGTTGTAACATATAAGAATCAATTTAATGATCTTAAAAAAGTTGATCTCACATTTTCTTATATCAAATTCAGTTGCTTTGAAATATGACTAAATTCATACCTAATGACTACTTAGTGATGCATGATAAACTGGGAACAAAGAATATCAACGGTTGTCTTAGTCTTAGATCAAATAAGAAAGAGAAAGAGATAGCTCGTTCGGGAAGCAAAACATATGTCTAAGGATAATATTTTCACATCAATAATTGTTTATAACAGTAGTTGTTCAATACATTATAGTATTAAGTCAACATCTAAGAAGATAAGCTTCCTTTCAAAGAGGGCAATGATGTATAACCTTTTGAACGGGCGCTGATAAGACAATAACTTATGACCTTTCAGGAAAATGGCACACCAAGGAATGATTCCAGAAGACAAGTAAAAGGAATTAATAGTCACCTAAAGTAAATCTTAGATTTCATTTTGACAGTAGAGATCTATTCTGTGAAGGTAATTCAATGAATAATATTTGTTTTCAAAGCAGCACACCTCCAGATTCAAAAAGATATCTAAAATTAAGCAGTCTCCTATTTTTTGGGCTATATACCTTCTAGTAGATTTGGCGGAAGACATTATCACATATAAACACATTTAGATATCCATGACCCTAAATTTAGTGCTTTTTCATCTCTTAAGTATTTCTTAATTCATTAATTTGTACTTTTTAACATAAATGCCATAGAATTGCCAAAATTGGAAATATGACAAAACTAATGCAGATTCGGTTTGATTGATCCTATTCCTCGACAGAAAAAGTAAATACAAATCACTGTTCATGTCCGCAAGCACCGGTTTGAGCAGAAATCAACAATATTGCAAAACATAACATTAGTTGATATATGCAGATGTTGATACTTTATCTCAATGAACAGTTGCAGCATCGAATATAAACTTGTTGATATTTCACATACAATTTTGCAAACATGCCATCTGATGCTGTTCTGTAATTCAAACAATTAAATGCTTTACCACATAACAAAATCAATGATAATTTAATCAAAGAAATTTGACACTTAAGCTGTCCCTAGTCATTGTTTTTATTTACCAGATAAAAGGGTAAACTGATTTGATTCAACGACGAATATGTAATTTCAAAGGAGTAAGTAAATTCCAATGACAATATATTTCATGATTTTATTACCGGTGTCGCGTAATTATCACACGCGTGGTAATATTACCACGCGTGTGATTATTACGCGGGGTCGTAATTATCACACGGTTTGGGGTAGTGCCGTGATAATCACACGGACGGTATTATATTTACACTTAATATTCTTCAATTATATATCATTTTTTTCCTAAATGATTTCCGCGTCTAATGGTGTAAATTTTATTAAAAAGCTATGATTTTCCACCGCATAGGGGTATCTTAAAGTGTAAACTTAAGACAGAAAATGTTCTTTCCTAAATATCAGCGTGCAATCTTTCGATACAGACATGAATATAAATAATGCATGATATAATTGAAAAATATTTTTCAGTTTAGGTTTCTCTCTTTTAAAATAGTTAAAAAAAAGTCTTTTTCATGGATTTCCCTCCGTTTTTTTTATATTAGTCCCCCTTTTTAGCTGAAATATATAAATTAAGTCTTATTTGTTGCGCTTTGTGTGTTTGCATGCAATTCAAGATAATAGTAAAATCCAAAATTAAATGAAAAGAATAAACAAATAAATAAATAAATAAATAAATAAATAAATAAATAAATAAATAAATAAATAAATAAATAAATAAATAAATAAATAAATAAATAAATAAATAAATAAAAGGAAGACTCGAAATGGCAAAGATCTAGTTATAGTAATGGTGTGAAAAAGGGTTAAGTATACGGAAAGCAGAGGTCCATGAAGGTGTGAATTCTTTTTTAATTGACATGACATTTCCATAATATTAAACTTATGTAAAAACCACGTTCCGTTTTGATACACCAAAGAATGTACATGTGTATATGCTGTCAATTGACTCATGAACCTGAAAAAAGTGTTGATCTGTATAACTTCGAAGTTATATTTGTTGATTATGAACTTTCCCGCTATAGTTAATATATTGTGTGATATTTATATATGGTTCTTAGCCTCGTTTATTATGTTTATTGCAAATGTATTATTACCTCATGTTGTCATGTTCGTATGATCTGAGTGGAATAAAGAATAGAATAGCAATATGTAACTCAGAAATATGCCAGGGATATGTTTGCGAAAAAATTGTCAATTATTTCAGAAATATGCATTACATATATATCATTATAGAAGTTTTCAAACAAATAAGACATCAACACTATTTCAGTAGTTTAATTATGAAAAATAAAAAAGATTGCTTTCGTATTTCATTTAATGAATATGAAATTTTTCTCAATTACAACAGTTTTCACGTGAAATGTAAAAAAGGCACAATTAAGGATTCGCGCTAATTACATAATATAATATGATATAAAAGTAAGTTAAATTCAGTATATGTTAAAACTAGCTCTTATCATTCATCAGTGTACCTTAAGAATTTGATAACACATCTTCTAATCTTTTAAGGTAAAGATAAATTGGTGCAGGTTGATGCTGGCTAAATAGTCCGAAATGAAGGGGAAAACATGTAAGCTATATAATAAGGGTATTGTTGTTTCAATGCTACTAAATAACGATAACCCTCTTAGTAACAAAAGCTATTCATTGTGTTGGTGATGAATTTCGCTCTAGTGGTGTGTGGTAATACCGCGATGATCACACGTACGGTCATATATTTAATCAGACATACTGGTAATACATTTTTTCCAAAAGGTTTTCCGCAATATAATTTCTTTTTCAATAATACGGCATTTTATGGATTTCTTTTTTATGACAACAAGACGACCAATCGTAATGAATAATCATTGTTTTGTTTTTAAAGTTTTTTTTATTACAAAGAAAATATCTTTCAATGACAATAGTACTGGTACTGACCACATTGAATGGCAATGATAATATTGGTTGTCGCCATGCAGCTCCACATAGTTATGATGACCCTCTTAGTAATTATAATAATCATTGTGTTAGTGATTATGAGAAATATTTCCACCAGTGTGATTATTACGCTACAGCTTTAATATTACCACGCGTGTGATTATTACGCGGCGGCGTAATAATCACACGGTTAGGGGTAGTGCCGTTAGAATCACACGTACGGTCTTAGATTTACTCCAAAATAGTTAAATCATACACCATTTTATTTACAAATGAATTCCGCATCTAATAGTATAATTTTTGTGAGAATTAATTAATTTTCTAACACACGGGAGTGTTTTAAAAAGCATGTATTGCAGCGATTTTTAAATAATTATGACAACCTTCGTTATGAATAATAATAATTATTATTATGTTCTGATACATATTTTTTTTAAAGTTTTAGTTCTAATTTTAGAATGTGTTATATTTATCGTGTTTTCATTTCGTGTTCAAGACAGTTGTGATTTTAAATATTAATAATAGCTATGTGTGATTTTTTATATTTTGCCAGGGATGTAATTTAAAATAGACAATCATTGATGTGTCATTTTTCCATTTGAGAACATTGAATACACACATTCGCATCCAAAAGGTTAAGTATAAGACAAAACACAGTTGTGATTATGATGATAAATGGGCAACGGTAAAAATATATGTACAAATGAGCCAAAATTGTTTAATTTCAGAATAATTGATTATTGCCTAAGTTACGTCCCCTTTATAAAACTACCTCATTAAATAACGTTTAACTGCTCACGAGTGTATTTTTTATTTAGACTGTAGTTATATTTATATATTTAGTGCTTGGAACATATTAATACATACGTAAAAGTGAAGGGAGTTCAATGAGAAGGTTATTGATATATATCTAAGGTCACGGGGTTCTACTGACTATTCAAGCAACGTTGACACAAATTTTACAATTTGAATTTTCAACTGTGTTCAATTTATAAAGTGGTTCGGTTCTGTGACCAGCGTGTGATTATTGTGCGGCGGCGTAATAAGGGCACGGTTATGGGTAGTGCCGTGATAATCACACACACGACTTTATGGGCACGGTTATGGGTAGTGCCGTGATAATCACAGACACGACTTTATAATTAATCAGTTTTATCCAAATCGGAATGATAAATGATGATTATTTTATTCTAAAACCAGTTCTGCGTTTAATGGTAATTTTTTTTTAGAATTCTACTATTTGTATTACCACGCTTCGTTATAATCACACGGTTGGTAGTAGTGCCGTGATAATCACACGTACGGTCTTATGTACACTCCAAATAACACGAAAATAATTTTAAATTATATAGATCTATACCATTTTATTCCAAAATAAATGCCGCATCTAATGGTATAACTTTTGTGGGAAAACCGGGAATGTATTAAGAAAGTTCATTTTACTGGAATTTTAACATGAGTCGTCATTTTCAAATGAATACATATAATTGTGTTTTATTTTTCTGGTATATAGTTTATAAATAAAAAAAAAACTTAAAAAGCTACCAGACGTTAAAAAATATTTGATTTAGTGCAGTTTGATAAATGTTCTAAATCAAAGCACTGCAAGCACTGAGATATACATTTGCTTGACATTACGGCATCCAGTCTTGCATAAGGATTTTTCATAAACCCTGGAGGTAGGGGTCTGGTTGTTGTGCCTGACACATCGTCTTATTAAACAAACATTTGTGCCAAGTTATTTTAAATTCCTTTGATAAATAACAAAGTTATGGACCGGACACGAAATATACCCTGTAACAGACTATGTTAATCTTTGACCTCCAAGTGTGACCTTGACCTTGGAGGTAGGTGACCGGTTTTTACGCAGGACACATCTTCTCATTATTGTGAATAATTGTGGCAAATATTTACAAAATCCCTTCAAAGAAAAAAAAAGTTATGGACAGGACACAACATATACCCTCAAATAGGCAATGTTGACCTTAATTGAGCAAGTGCGACCTTGACCCTGGAGGTAGGGGTCTGGTTGTTGCGCATGACACATCGTCTTATGATAACAAACATTTGTGCCAAGTTATTTCAGATTCATTTAATAAATGACAAAGTTATGGACCTCACATGAAAGTGTGACAGACGGACAGGCAGACGGATGGAGCCTATTTCTATATCCCCCTTTTTTCTTCCAAAAAGGCAGGGGACAAAAATTATGTATCAATGTAATCATTTTCACGGGATTACAATCCACCAGGGTTTTTCAGTGCTCTGCCTGGATCGACCCGGGGGCTCTGCCTGGGTTAGTTTGGGAATTACGGTAGTGCTGCTGTGGTTAGTGTGACCGCAACAATAATTTCACCCCGGATTTTCCGTAGCATCCCAATAACTTATTGCGGTGGTCCTGGGCTCTCCTGGGAGTAAGGGAGACTGCAGCTTAAAACTCACTGGTGAGGAGTTAATTAAGGGCTTCTTCCCCCTCATACAAGAAAGGTCAAATTAAGAAGTTGTACTGTTACAATGTCTTATCAAAAGACACAATAATTAAATATTTAACAATATTGATTTAAAACATTATAAATCATTAATATATGCAGGTAATATTTATTAATATCACAACTAGGGTGAAAAAAAAATGCAGCCTGACTAAGACTCAATCCAGAGACCCTCAGAATACATGTACCATACCTCAGCACTACCAAAAAACCCAGAACCCTTGGAAAACCATACTGCAGGTCTACAGCTTAAACATTTTCTCTAATCTTTACATTGACATATTACCCCCATTATATTGAAATTTGTCTTTTTTCATTGGAACACTTAAGTGACTAAGTGAATTGACCACCATAAGCTTCAATTTGGACCCTTACAGTGATTTTTTTACTAACTCATCATTGTGGGGTCCTAGGACTCGCTGGGCAAATAAATCTATGAGTCCTAAAAATTTAGCCGACTAATCCAAGTTACAAGGCTTTATATTGCTTTAGTGAAAACGAAAGGAATATTAACAATGGAATGAAGAAAAAATGAATTTGATTTCTACATCAATTACAATGCTTCTGATACTGAAATTATTCAAAACTGTCAAATAAATTTAATAAGTTTTTTCCATTAATTTAGTTTGAGATTAATCAAAACTTCATTTTCCTTAATATAATATATATTTTTATGCTTATCTATAGTAAAGCACATTATTATTTCTTATCTGTAGAAGATTTGTAGACCTAGAATATGATTGACATAACTTGAACACAATTTGGTATTTATTACCAAATTCCTGTCAGACAGGACTCCCTACTCAGAAAAGTATGCATCCAAAAAGATGCACATTATTTGAAACTTTGCATCCACAGCAAATTCAATGAGTTCTGGACAGGTAAAAAAATCACTGCCCTTAAAGTAACAGGGAGAAAAGTGCAACCTGACAGGAGCTCAAACCTGTCATGCATTGAATACCATCCACAGCTCTACCAACTGAGATATAAGGTTTCTTAATTACATTTCTTCTCCCCTTATTATTGAACAGCTTAATATACTGTGACATCTCTACCATATTAATTATAATATGCCAAATCAAAGTCATGATGCTGCCCCATGGCTAAATGATTCAAGGGACTTTAAATCAGAAAAAACTCAAAAGATGAATGAGAAAATGTATTTATTATTTAAATTTATTATTTTAAATTTTAACATAAACTTGGTAAATTTCAAAAACATCAAAAAAATATGTTAAGAGAGAACTGTTTAAAATGATATTTTAATTCCAGAGTAATTATTAATTTTTAATGACTTTGATTTTGTTAAAAAATCTAAAGTTTTGTTAGTTAAATATATTTCATAACAGTCACAACTTTCTGGAAACATATTTTGGTGTATGATAATAGAGTTAAAACACATTATTTGGCACTTTTTATCATTATTCTAAGAGAACATATCTAGCTAAAGTGTAAAAGAGTGAGATAATAGCATGAATCCATGGAACTTTGATATACAGTAGTTGCCTAGTTTGCCTCAGTTTCAGATGCAACCCTGGTCCTAGCAGTTTGGTCCCATCTGTAAGTTTGTTGACAAATTTTATCAAGGTGGAAGATGCCTATCTCATGATCCTTGGATCACAATTATCAAGATGTTACAAACTCAACAACAGATCACCTCCCTAATGGATAGATTTCCATTTACTTAATTTGCATTTTATTCATAATGATAACAAAACTTTTCTTGAAGGTTTTAAAATACATATAGTATTTGTATTTTAATTGGTAGGATTATGTCATGCTTCATAACTGTTTACTGTTAAAGGAAGAAAATGTGTAAGTGGCCATATAGCTCAGTCAGTCAAGTTATGGTATGGTACTTTGAGGGTCCCCGGTTCAAATCCCGGTCAGGCTGCAAATTTTTCTCACTCCGGTTACAATTGGCGCCCACTTGTTGCCTTGACTGCATTTATAGCTAAGAGTTAATTAATCACATAGCTCTGTATTACAGACAAACTTCAATATAGCGGAGAAGTAATTATTAATGGTTCAAAACTGTATACTATTTAGAGGGAGTGATGTGTAAGCAGCTTAATAAGCTCAGACAGTAGAGCCCTGTAGTAAGGTATTCCTGAGTGCCCCCGGGTTTGAGTCCTGTCAGGCTGCACATTTTTTTCTCACCGTGTTTACAAAATTACCAATTGGTAGGACTTTAATTAAGAATCTTTTTGATAATCCTAAATATAATAAAATATATATAATCAAACTGGACTAAAATTATTAAGTTTTTATATGCATTAAACATTTTTAATTTTGTTGCCATTGTAATTCTACAAATTGATTAACTTGTATGAGTGATATTGGTGGAGTGACAATGAAAAAATCATATGTTCATGAAATATATAAGCCGTTGTCACGACAAAACCAACATAATTGGGTTTGCGACCAGCATGGATCCAGACCAGCCTGCGCATTTCGTCCGCGCAGTCTTAATCAGGATCCATGCTGTTTCGCTATCAGTTTCTTTACTTGTTATAAGGTTTGTAAGCGAACAGCATGGATCCTGATCAGACTGCGCGGGAAGCGCAGGCTGGTCTGGATCCATGCTGGTCGCAAACGCACTATGTTTGGTTTTGTCGTGACACGGCTCATAAAGAAAACAACTGTTGAATTTTAGAAATTGTAAAAGGTAAATTTATTTACAGAATGATGTGGTTCCTGCAGGATTTTCACCAGATGTCTGGTTTGTAAAATTTCAACAAAGGGTAAAATACATATTTCAGGGGGCGTCCCTGGGCCGAGTGGTTAAAAGTTGTTGACTTCAAATCACTTGCCCCTCATCGCTGTGGTTCGAATCCTGACAGGGACTTTGGATTCTTTCCCATGTGAGGAACTATCCAGCTAGCTTACGGAATGTCGGTGGTTCTACTCAGGTGCCCATTCGTGCCTGATATATGCATGGAAAGGGCACCTGATGGTCTTCCTCCACCAGTAAAGCTGGAACGTCCCGATATGAAACTATACTGTGTCAATGTGACATAAAACCCAAAACAAACAAGCAAACATTTTCAGTGTGTACATGTATTTGGTATCGTTGGCCTAGTGGTTAAGGTGTCTGCCTTCAATTTGTGAGGTTGAAGGTTCAAGCCCCCACAGGGAAGGTAAATGAAGTATGAATGTTTATCATGGGACTCGTTCCTAAAAAAGCCGCTTCTTGAGCTGCTAGGTAGTTAAAATTGAATGGTTACCAATTTCTATCCGCCTTGTGCCTTAGCCAGGCATAGTGGTAGGAGTTGGGAGGTACAATTGGTATGCAAGCAATTTATAGGTGTCTCATAAGTCAGAAATGGCTGGCCATTACAGTAGTGGTGACACTATAATAAACAAGACCTATCCTCAATACCTTTTGGTATTTAACTTGTTTACAAAAAAGGCAAGTCCTTGATGTAATACTATATTTATTGTGTCACGGTTTTTCAGGGAAGAAAATGTGTAAGCCCCTGGATAGCTCAGTTGGTAAGAAGCTGTGGTATGGTTATTCCAAGGGTCCTAGGTACGAGTCCCCGGTCGGGCTGCACATTCTTCTCACCCCTGTGACATTTGGTACCCCAATGTGAAGCTGTGACTGAATATAGCCCAGAGTTAAATTCACATTGCTTTGTAACCTGAGAAATTTGAGGATGAATTTAAATATAGCAGGAAAGTATGTCAATAGCTTTAGGGGGAGAAAATGTATATGAAGGCCGGAAAGCTCATTCGGTAGAGCCGGTGGCATATGTTCGAGGGTCTTAGGTTTGAGTCCCGATCAGACTGCCACAATATTTTTTTTTGTTTTATTGCTTACTTCACTTCACTTTCTACGCCCCCTTGACTGCCAACATAACAAAATAATGAAAAAGATAGAGAGTCATCGATTGGCCACGCACCGGTGACATATATGATTAAAACGCCAAATTTAAGGCGATTCTACGCTAAATATGGGGCAACAAAATGATTTTTTTATATAGTCACGGTTCAGAACTGTTCATGTATATAATAATGAGCCGTGTCACGACAAAACCAACATAATGGGTTTGCGACCAGCATGAATCCAGACAAGCCTGAGCATCTGCACAGTCTGATCAGTATCCATGCTGTTCGCTATCAGTTTCTGTACTTGTTATAGGGTTTGCAAACGAACAGCATGGATCCTGATCAGACTGCACGGATGCGCAGGCTGGTCTGGATCCATGCTGGTCGCAAAACCATTATGTTGGTTTTGTCGTGACGCGGCTCAATTCTCTGTAACTCTGTAAAATTGGAGGATGAATTTCAATATAACAGGGGAATATGTCATGGTTCAGAACTGTTCACTATTTAACGGAGATGATGTGTAAGGGGCCGGATAGCTAAGTCAAAAGAGCCATGGTACAGTATTCTGAGGGTCCCGGGTTTGAGTTCCATTCAGGCTGCAGATTTTTCTCAGTGCCCCTATGACACTTGGTGCCAAACGGGGGACCGTGACTGAATATAGCTCAGAGTTTAATTAACATTTCTCTGTAATTCAGTTAAAATTTGAGGATGAACTTATATAAATAGCAGGAGAGTATGTCACTTTTCAAAACTGTTCACTATTTAGGAGAGATGATTTGAAAAGTGGCCGGATAGCCTAAAATGACTAAGAGCCGCAGTACAGTATTCCGAGGGTACCGGGTTCAAGTTCCAGTCAGGCTGCACATTTTTCTCACCCTGTGACACTTGGCACCCAAACAGGGGACCATGACTGAATATTGCTCAGAGTTTAATTTACATTTGAGCCACGTCACGACAAAACCAACATAATGGGTTTGTGACCAGCATGAATCCAGAACAGCCTGCGCATTGGCGCAGTCTGATCAGGATCCATGCTGTTCGCTATCAGTTTTTGTACTTGTTATAGGGTTTTGCAAGCGAACAGCATGGATCCTGATCAGACTGCGCGGATGCGCAGGCTGGTCTGGATCCATGCTGGTTGCAAAGCCATAATGTTGGTTTTGTCGTGACGCTGCTCAATTCTCTGTAACTCTGTAAAAATTGGAGGATGAATTTCAATATAGCAGGGGAGTATGTCATGGTTCAAAACTGTTACTATTTAACGGAGATGATGTGTAAGCGGCCCGGATAGCTTAGTCGATAGACCCATGGTACAGTATTCTGAGGGTCCCGGGTTTGAGTTCCATTCAGGCTGCAGATTTTTCTCAGTGACCCTGTGACACTTGGCGCTAAACGGGGGACCGTGACTGAATATAGCTCAGAGTTTATTTTTATTTTTCTGTATCTCTGTGAAATTCAAGGATGAATTTAAATATAGCAGGGGTCAGAATTATACACTATTTTGGGGAGATGATATGTGTATTTCGGCCAGATAGCCTAGTCGGTAGAGCAGTGATATGGTATTCCGAGGGTCTTAGGTTCGGTTTCTGCTCGGGCTGCACATTTTTCTCACCCATTGACACTTTGCACCCAATGGGGGACCGTGACTGAATAATAATTAGCTCAGAATTTAATTAACATTTCTCTGTAACTCTGTGAAACTTGAGGAAGAATTTCAATATAGCAGGGAAGTATGTCACAGTTCAGAAGTGTTCACTATTTAGGGTCCCGGGTTCGAGTTCCAGTCAGGCTTCACATTTCTCTCACCCTATGACACATGGAAAAAATGTGTCCCATCTCATCATTTTATCTTTTTTGTGTTGTTGCGGTTGAAGGGCCTATATTCACACTGGAACATACGAAAATAAATTGTTTTATATGTTTCTTATTCTGTGTCTCTACAAGGTTTTGCTACTTGTAACAAGCACAACCAAACAAAATAACGAAATGGCACAAATCAAACACCATAGTTAAGTGATCCTCAATTGGCAAAATGGCAGCTGACTTAAATGCAGTAAAGCTGTGGAGTTCCATTGTTAATTTGAATTGTCATGTTTGTCTAAATGATTTGTTGAGTTGGGAAAACGTTTTTTAACATTTTGATATCAAAGTTAATGCAATATAATGACGCATACGTACTTAATCAGTTAATAAAAAAATATAGATCACATTTTAACATAATTTGTCCGCCATTTTGAAAAACTGCAGAAGGATATTTAAGCCGCTTTAAATCGTGTTATTTATATTTATGGCCTTTGTTGATAAAAAACAATCATTGAATAGTGAATATTAAAATATCTGGCAAGTTATTAGACCTTTATTCTTAAGAAATAAATGTGTATGGTAATGAATGACAAGTTTTTAAATTTAAGGTACCCTTTCGGGCAAAATTTTCGGGTAATTTGACCTAGTTTTCGGAGAAATTGGCCATTTTCAACTACAGCTTAAGATTAGTTCTAGCCAATTTAGGAATAAAACAATGGACAAGAAACAAAGTTTAATACCCCTGACAAGTTTTAAAAGCATTTATTTTCATGAATTTAATACTTTTAGAACCTTGCAGGTTTTTTAAAAATGCCCTACGAAAGATGCAAAATTTGGCGATTTAGCTCAATTTCACGCATATATGCTGGAGAAAATAAATACTGTCAGAATATTCAAATACATGCACCGAAATAATTGTTCTATGCTGAAGATTTATACCAATTTTCACAGCGCTTTGTTTGTAAATAAAGTTACAGGCAAGTTTTAAAAAACATGAGTAAACCGTGGTAAAATTACGCCCGTGTGATTATTACGCGACACCGGGATGTTATTAATGCAAATTAAACTCAAGTGATTTTCAAAAATCTTACATTAATGTGATAAACATACATGTGACTTTGACACTTCTTTGATGATACTATCTTCACTGAAATTAGAGGGAAAACGCGTAAAAAATAATTAAACTGCAAAATATATCTCTTTGTGGATAGATTAAAGCTGCACGCCTCCAGATGAGCCAAACTTTTTCAAGAAAATCAATAATGAGAAAAATGTACTAAAATTTTAAGAAAGGTACAAAGATTCAAGATACAAGTTATATTTAACATGTTATATGCGGTTTAAGACTGATTTTGCAGTATTTTATCACCATATTTCTACTACGTTACTAACGCAGTAAGGGCTGTTTTTGCATGTGTTGACCACTTTTTGGTAAATATCTTGGATTATAAGTGCCGATTGCTTTATTTGTTCACCTCACAATATTTTACTTTTAAATACATTTTCAAAATTTTCAGGAAAATCAACATGAATCTGGAGGTGTGCTGCTTTAAAAAACAAATATTATTCATTGAATTACCTTCACAGAATAGATCTCTACTGTCAAAAAGAAATCTAAGATTTACTTTAGGTGACTATTAATAAATTATTCCTTTTACTTGTCTTCTGGAATCATTCCTTGGTGTGCCATTTTCCTGAAAGGTCATAAGTTATTATCTTATCAGCGCCCGTTCAAAAGGTTGTACATCATTGCCCTCTTTGAAAGGAAGCTTATCTTCTTAGATGTTGACTTAATACTATAATGTATTGAACAACTACTGTTATAAACAATTATTGATGTGAAAATATTATCCTTAGACATATGTTTTGCTTCCCGAACGAGCTATCTCTTTCTCTTTCTTATTTGATCTAAGACTAAGACAACCGTTGATATTCTTTGTTCCCAGTTTATCATGCATCACTAAATAGTCATTAGGTATGAATTTAGTCATATTTGAAAGCAACTGAATTTGATATAAGAAAATGTGAGATCAACTTTTTAAGATCATTAAATTGATTCTTATATGTTACAACAATCGCAAAATATGTCATTCAATATTTTGTAGGTTGTTGTTGCTGTTGTTGGTGGTGGTGATGTTGTTGTTGTATTTGAGATTTTGTGTTCAATGTAAAAATTCAGTTTGCTTTAACATGTGCATCAACTCACAAAAAATAGATAATATTTGATTACTGTTGTATTTATAGAAACAAAAGTGTAAGATACAAACTCTGTTGCCGCAACATTTTGACTTTACGTTTTGATGGCGAATCCCTAAAGAATGCTCAAAACGGCAATATTAAAAATGTTGCAGGCTTGTTGTGATTGAGCCTGTCCAAGGACGGTACTGGAAACGGCAAGCTACTGTCCGCGCCCCTCGCAATGGCTAAGGCAGTTTCAACATATTACACGAAATAAATCATAGTCAGATGTGAAAGTAACTTTAAAATATTATTTTTTTCATTAACATAATTATATACACTGATAAAGATTGACACGGTCTGCTTTTTTAAAATTTCTATTCACATTCCGTTAAGTATGAAGCTGAGATTATGTATTTCAAAAACATTTTTATTCTTTTTACGAATTCCGTGTTTTAAGTTTTATATAATCATGTAAATCAAAATTCAGGAAAGATAATATCCCTTGGGAGCAATGAAAATAAAGTCGACATCAAATTGATAATGGCCTCATCTTTTACTAAAACAGGAAATTTCGTAATAAATGGAAGGATAAAAGAGGTTATCTATGAGCATTTGACACAATTATCAATAGAAACATTTCCTACAGAAATTGAAATATAAGATTCAAGTCATTAAACAGAGAAAAACATGAAACGGTAGGAGTAATGTAAATAACATGTCACATTCTTTAAAGGCGTTGGCTATGTTATCATTATTTTAATAAAAATCAATATTACAACAAAAGACTTAAGAAAATAGTAAACATTGAAAATTTAGTGGGTATCAAACGAGGCCAAGTTGAATCTGTAAACAGTTGTGGGCTAAAATTTATAGTGTTTGTGCATAGCCGGCAATCGTCTACACCAATAAGCAGTGGCGTTTAATTTAGAATTTTAAAGCTGCGCATGATGACGCAAAATATTTCAAGAAAATCTACTTTGTGAAAAAAATATAATAAGATTTCGGAAAAAAATAAATATATTCAAAATTCTATAAAAGGTTTACATACAATATGCAATTAATGACTGATTTTACAGTATATATATCACGATATTTCTACGGCGTGACTAACACGGTAAGTGCTTTTTTGCATATACGACATTATTGTGGTAATTGTCGTATTTTTAAGTGTCATTTGCAATGTTTAAATTACTAACTTTGTTCACATGACATTGTTTTACTTTTAAATACAGTGTGAATTTTTTATGAAGACAAGCATTAATCTTGTGGCATGATTCGAAGGAAGTGACACGAGTCACGAGCTTAAAAGCCAGGGCAACTGCATTGATTACAGTTTAATCCAAACGTAAAAATGTAAAAACTTCGAATCGGACCAGCTCTTATTTAGGCTAGATGAATATAAAATAGTACATAATGAGAAAGGTAGATTGCACTGTCTATCAAATGTCTGTAACCTTTCCCTGCCAGACAAATAAAAGATTTACAGCCTAGCAATCGAATAATAACTGTGCCTACTTGCACTCTTATTTGGTGTTTGGTACAACATAAGAAACAATTATTTGAAATCCTTTGTAACACAATCATGTCGCACAATAATTTCCGTTCCGTGTGTTTTAATTAATTTTAAAGCCGATATAAGAACTATTCTCACAATACATTTGGTCAAACTACATCTTTAACGTTTGACTAAAATAACTTTATTCAATATTGAAATAATACTACCCATCATATACAATTCGATAATTTGGATTTAGAGCAACATTCACTAAGTTTGAACTTGTAGAACTTGTAGAATATCACCAAGATTCCCCTTCTTTGATATCGTTGGGAAGAACTTAATAGAATGAAATAATGAGAGGTGATCAGAAGATAAGAGATCGCAGACAAAACGTTGAAAGACAAACATAAAAACTAGGCAACATACCATTAGATTGATGATTCAGTAGTTAAGTAAGAAAGCTAGTAGCCACATATGAGGAATTGGAGTACCACAAGCACAAACATAATGTCGTGCTCAATGAGAATCGTAAATGTAACATCTCTGATTGAATATATGGGAGCGGGGGACATTTTTCGACCTTCATATAACACAAAGACAAAGTGCATTTAAAATTCTAAATCCATATAATTTAGGATGAAATTAATTTTTTTCACTGTACATTTCGGTAGGTATTCATTATCTGTCAGTCCCACATTCGAACTGAATACGTGACCCGAGATACAGACGAGGCTGGGATAAAGATTTTGAGCAATCAATATAGATTGCTTACATGTCTAATTTCAAAAGTAAAGAGTGCTCAATTATGTTCTCTGTTGTTAAATGCATTTTACGCCCATACCATTAAGCAGTCTAGAACTGGTTAAGCAGTTTTCAACATGATGAAATTTGGAAGTTCGCGGATGTGTTCATACAGTTGTATCTTTTGTCAAAATCTTTCATCAATTTTACATTATTATTATGATAATTATGATTATGATTATTATTATTTTTATTATATTATTACTATTGTCAATCAGACAATCAAATTTTATGGGAAATAGAAACATATCATTATGCTTAATTGAAATGTTGAACAATTTATCAGATTTCACCTCAGAGACAATTTTATCTTTGCTATTTGATTAATTATTTATTTTCACTATTTTCACTATTTTACATGTAATGCCAAAAGATAAATATTAACCACAAAAGAGCGATAAAAATGGTTTTGTATTTATTCGTACAGATGAATTGTTATAATAATTAATTCTTTATCGTTATGATAAAACTCTTACAAAATACTGTTACAGTTCAAGTAATTTACAGTAAACTGTTGTTAATCAAAACCCATGCCATTTTATGCATGTATGTAACAAGCAACGAAGAAATGGTGCGTTAAAAGACGACATTTGAATCATTTCAAAGTCATTATCTTGGAGGCATCGGCGCTATTTCCTCTTGGAAAAAGTAATCAACTACCATTTCAATTAATAACTCGTATCAATCAGCAAAATTGTTTCCCTGACATTCATAGATGCCAGGTCAATCTTGTTCATAATCATTATACTAACAACTCCGTTTTTTTTAAACTAAACGGAAACATGCTATAGTCATGATTACATTTTGTAACCTAAATGAAAACTTACAATATCTTTTAAAAAAAAGTTTATTTAAAAATTAGTGTGTTTTATTTTTATTTAAAATATTGTGGGTTTTTTTTGTGTCAGGGGCATGTAAGGTAGCTTTCACTTACATGTGTACCAGACTGTCGATAAATAGGCTTAATCAAACTAAATAGCACCATTTTCAATTTTGCCGTTTTGAACCTTGTATATGTTTTTTTTTTATCTTTTCCTTATAAAAAGCTCAATCAAACCGAGCCTGCAACATTTTTAATTTTGCCGTTTAAGACTTTCGTTAGGCTTCATATTTTTCTCTATTTTATCGCCACACCAGCGTTGCTTGTGCCGTGTGGAGGCCGTAAAATGTCGCCCCGTACATACAATCAGATATGTTAAATTTCCTACCCTTAGAGATCATTCAGAACGACAATATTGTTATGTCTGTGGTATTCTAGTTCTTACTATTTGGCCTTTTCTAGTTGGGTGTTTCCAATATTCCCAATTGAAAATTACTCCTAGGATATGTTGCCTGCTTTTTAAATTTGTCTTTTGACGTCTTATCTGTGATATGCAGGCTTCATAACCTCGGATTCCCTTTCAAATTTCATTATGTTTAGTTCCGCCCTTTGTTTTCTTGTTTAGGCACACGCTTTTTTTCACTTGGGGACCATGCGCCGCTTTTCATGGAATGGCACGAGTGTCACATTGAAGGTTCCTTTACAGCCGCCGTTTGAACACATCTGCGATTTTTCTTAATACAAAATTTCACCATGTTCGTGTAAAAATGTTGAATTCTGCTTAAGCTGGTGCTAGGGGCGTGGATGGTAGTTTGCACTTTACAGTACCGTCCATGAACAGACTCATACAAACCGAGTCTGCAACATTTTCAATTTTGCCGTTTTGAACTTTCTTTAGGAATTCATCATTATTCTTTTGCAGCTTAAGCATATACAACGTCTGTCCCACTCAGCACCATTTGATATGTTGTTGAATTTGCGGATTAAAAACATTGTTTTCCTGGTAGTTATTGTTTTCATATTTGTTTGCAAATAAAAATATCTCAACTCTGAATATTGCAGACTTGGTAACTAAAGAATGGTCACATTAATTGATAATGATTTTGGCAACATTTATGAAGCATCGATGTCGCCTATAAAAAATAAATTGCATGGTTCTTGTTTATTGTAGAAATTATTTCATTATCATTACTGTTTTGTTGGTGATAAGTTGGTTCAAAGGCCCATTAAGCCTGACAATCATTTTTCAAAACTTTTCACTTATTTTTGGTGTCTTGGTACAGTTCCGAAAAGTTACGTAAATGGCTCAATCCATTATGAAAACAATAATAAACACATGTTTGCACTTTCTAAAGAAGAAAAAAATTCCATTTCTGCTCAATGTGCCGCCTTAAAATAGAAGTATGTACGTTCCGGAAGCTAACTATATTAGTGTGAGGTATTGTTATTAATCGGAATATAAATGAATAATTGGTCATGCATGTATCAGAATACTTTGTTTTCAATACTGGTTATGAAAAGCTATTTTTCTAAAAGAGAAAAAGTAATTAAACCGCAATCTTGATATGTCTTTTTTCATACAAGTATTCTTTAAAGTGATAATTGTCTTAACAATAATGTGTGTCTGGTATATTGTCTGAATTTGGCTTACGATTTCTTTAATAATTATATGACATTCTTGTGTATATTTAGAAATAATGTATTTTAATCGAACTTTAATACATTACAAACTGAAACAATTTACATTCAAACATATGTTATTGAATGTCTTTTTACATTTTAATAAAATTGATGATATAATTTTATTCATTTATAATGAATTGACCTCCTTATTTTAGCATACCAGATGGTCTGACAACATAAAATACACATGTACCATAATTATAGACGTTTGTTATAATAGTTATTCTATAGACATAACGACAGAATAACAACTGTTCCATGGCATTTATTTTAATATTGAATGGTTACAGGATAAGATGAAGACACAGAAATAATCCTAGAAACATGCTGATAAATAGACATAAGTAAATAATAACAGATAACATCTTTAAAAAAGATAGGAGAAAATGAAACATAGACAATAAAACATCAGCTATTTAAAAAAACAAAACCTTTTATGACTTAAAATTCTTAATAATTAGAATAAGAACTAAGGACTTTTTTTATCAAAAAGATTGATAAAGTGCCTTATTGAAATATAAAGTAATACTCGATCTATTGTGACAGTTTTGCAGTATAAACACATACCGGTAAAGTAAAATTGTATCAACGAGGAAATAAGAATGATATGATTATGATAAATTAAATGAAAAAGAATGTTTTATGATGAGCATAATACTCGTTAACATGTATTTAATGTATTTATATAACCAAAACAAATGGCATCTTATTTGTGTTATTCTTAAATCAACAGAGACATCCTGTCAGGATATCCTTGACACATTTTTCAAGACTCGCAATGAGCACATTTTATGCTCATTAGCTAATCGATTTTACAACGTATCACGTAGGAATAGCATTAATAGGTTGATGCGTTAATGTAACTGTCTGACAAGTGTGGCATTTGAGAAACGAGTAATGAACTGTACGAAGAAAGTAATTTAACTTATTCATAACTCATGAATATCTATTTAATTTTCTATTGTAGTTAAAATTTACATCAAAAGTACATCCAATATCCGTACAAATAAAAGAGTATAACATGATAATATAATCTCACAGAAGTCGGATATTTGATATAAAGTACAAGATGATGCATTTTATGAATCAACGACTGTGCTATAGTCAATCATATTTGTTAATATTATCTTAGAGAGAGAAAAAAGAAAGTAAAAACATTCTACGAGTAAATATCAATCGGTTCAAACTCATTTCTTTGATTGTAGCTTTGTGTAAACGTTCGTATGACTATAACATATTTATATATGATTGATTTTAATAACACCACAGTATGATGATTGCTGCATTAAGATTTTAATCTACTTACTTTGTTTCTTATACTTTGATGAAACTGTATTTTAGCCATTTCCATTTTATCATTTGAACAACAGTACCTATTGCAATTATATTTTTCGGTTCTGTGTGATATAACATATATCATAACTATTATCAAATAAGTAAAAATACTATGCTCAATATACAATTAGTTGACTTCAGACTGCTTCAAAATAATTTATTTACACCAATGAATTGTGTTTGAAGTTGATGAACGAGATATTATTAATTATATCTTACAATTGAAACAATGTAATTTGTATACTAATTCCTGTCAGTGGTGATCTATATCTGCATATACTTCCTTGATGTCATACAAAATATACAATTCTTGTAAGAGACTAATATAAAATGTATTTACAAACGACAGCGGATATATTCTACACGGTGGTGTTCTGTATGAAGTTTCTCATTATAGCTTACAACTTGGATATAGCACTTTTTAATTAAACAGCAGTTCCGAGATATTACCAATTACCGATCCACATTTAAATAAGCAGGAAATAATTTGCAAATTATTTGCAAATAAGTAAGCTAGTAATTTTTACAAGTATTTGCTATACTTGGTTGCAAAGTATGCATTCTGTATTAAGTTTCAATTATTTTTTATCATTGACAGTTACATATAACAAACACTGTAGAATCTGATTCATTCAATTCATAGATAACAATGTTTCATTTCGGGCTACTTTGTCAATTAAAGTCCGAAAATTGTTAAAAGCTTGCGTAATGTACATATGATATATAGTGAACGTGTCTTAATGGGAAACAAGTATAAGTATAGTTTAAGTATAGTTCAACCCATTATGATGAATAAGGTGGCATTTCGAACTTAATAACATCTACAGATATATCATTACGACGATAATTTCTTTATCTATAAATTACTATTAAGAATGTCTACAATGCTAATAAATTAAGAATTTCGAATAAATCTTAAGAACAATTGCCATAGGTCATTATTCCCGCAATTAGAAGGGAGAAGAAAAAAACAACACGGAGACAAATTTATCATTCAGCGCCATAAAAAGCTATGGCATGAAGCACAAAATGCAATCTAAAATTACTGTCGGCCTTTTGTTACAATCAATATCAGACATTTTGGACAACATAAATGAAATTTAATTACATTCTACGATTATTTAGTACTATAACCTTATTGATGTTCGATATTGGATGAAGTTTTAACGGAAGGCTTGTTGATTCTTTATGTGTGTATCTATAATGTTGACGGAAGTTGATATATCAACGAAATTACAACCAATTAACAATATGGTAGTGAAGTCACAAACATAAAATATAAGCCATGTCGCTAAAATGTGGGTTAGAATAACCCCTAAGTATGTCAAAGGTTGATTCTAGAAACCTTATTACCATGAATAAGACACTGAAATTCAGTGAATGTGCCAACTGCATGAAACTTTGACCAAAACAGGCATTAACTTCAATTTCACTACACTTAAGAATGCCAAATGAAATACGTTAAAAGCATGGCATGAGAGCCCGTAAAGGTTAAGAGAGAGATTATCGGGTATGAAATCCGATGGTTAACCATCCAACATTTGACAAACAAAATAAACATATAAAAACATAATAGATAGAAAATCACAGTCCATCAAATTGGTCATAAGTGCGATTACAACATGTCCCGATTCTCTTTGAAAGGTAAAGCAAAACATAATATCTATAAGCTTACTTTCCTTTCAGAAAATTAGAGAAATGTTATAATTATATTGCGTTGGCATTAATGACTCTCAAGTAAAATCTGACTAAAGTAGAATACAATACATAAAAGCAGGAATATATCAGCAGAATTTCTGTTTTATTAACGGAATTAGATTACAGCACTCAATTAAGATTGGCATATATATTTAAACTTTTTAAAACAACACTAAATTATGCAAGTAAAGATTTAAATGATAGTTTGATAGATAGTTTGATAGATTGCCTTAATTGTCTAGACTTTCTGTACGATCTAATAATTCTTTAAATATCATCTGTTATAAAAGCTTGACATTTTCGGAAGACGTATTATGATTAATTGTTTTGTTAAACATGTGTAAAATATCAGAACAGCTATCTCAAAACGGTTATTTCAAGAGTACGAATATTTGTTTTAATTAAATTGAACGAGTTTTACATTACAAAATTTCGGTTTATTTGACTCTTATTAGACGAAAGATTTACTCTATAGATCACCAATTTGTTGCGTACATCATTCCTTCTTCAGAACCTACTAGAATAATTGCTATGTGATACAGGACAAATGCATAATGTCAGGTATTGTATAAACAATATTGTGAATCGTGAATTCAGGCTTGGGCCAAACATTCATGACAATTATTCTAAAAAATCAAGATATTTACATTGACTTACCTTACTATCATAATAAACAAGTATACCTTAACACTGATAAAATAGATAACCAAAGCTTTGTTGAAAATATCAAAATATTTTACATCTTCTGATTAAATAAGGAATATATTAACAGTTTGTCTCTTTCTCATGTAGAACAAATTTATAGCAAGTAGCAAAATTATTCAGTAAATCAACTTAAATGACATATCATTAATGCTTTTATGAGGAATCACGATTCTTAAAATTTGACAATGAAAACTACGAAATAGCCTGGTGACAATGACGCATTTTTTTCTGAAGGAGAACATTAAGATCAAAAGAGAATCTTAAATAACTGATTTCATAAAAAATAAAATGAATGATGTTAATAACATTATACCTCAATGTGGGTATATTACTGTTTTGTTAATAATAATGTATGATAATATCTTTAACAAGAGCAAAAACTTAATTGCGAAAACATTTTTCAAATAATGATTTAAAGGGTACAGGATAAAGAGAGAAAATAATTGACATATGATACCATATTCAAACTAACACGCTAAAAGAAAACATGACACCAAATGACATTGTAACGAATTTAAAGACTCAATTTATTTGTCTGTACGTTCTCAAACTCATATACGTATTAAGCTATGAATTTTTATCAACAACAACGAATACACCCTTGCAATCTGTCATATTAAACTTGTGTGTGCGTGCGCGCGCGCGTGTGTGTGTGTTTTATTGATGACCAAATATATCTCAATGTATCTCAGTCTATTCCATTTAAAGAACGTGTTTTATAATCATTTATTTCAACACCATTTAAACGATTTATCTGTCTAATACCTGCATTTATACTTTAAATGTACCCAAAAATGAAATAAAACACTGCGACATGTCTACATGTGATAGATTTGGTTAGGTTCTTATCATTTTACCAAGAGAGAAGATAGAAAACTCAAGACAGATATTTCATTCACTGTTATGTGAAATATTCTTGAGAAAATATGTTTCAAAGCTAATACTTTACAATAATTAAAAAAACATTTAACCGTAAAATCCATTATAAAGTGACAAAAGGAACTGGCAGTGGTAATTGAAATCACGGAAACTTCATGCAAAATTAATGTTGCACTATTAATGTATTTCCATATTTCTTTAAAATGAATTATTCTATAATGGAAGGTCTTTATCCAAATGAATAATTACTCTCTGAAAGTATTTAGCATTAATAAAACATAACAACAAACCGGGACTGAATTATACTTCGAAGTTGTTGGCAAGAGTGAGATACATGATTGGATATTTCATATATTTACATAATGAATAATAAAATGTTCCAGCACAAAATTTCATTATTCATCATATATGTATGTTTATTCTAGATCACATTCTACAAATGTTACATTTACTACCATATTAGATCGCGTTCAGCACGACATTATAGTTGGGTGTGTTTGTGGTTTGTTTTTAAGTTCCTTATATTGTGGCTTATATTTAAAATATTCCTACTTTAATACTGATACTATCAGCCTAATGATATAATTCCCCTAGTTTTTAAAGTTAATCTTTTATAATGTTTTCTCTGCCAGACTGTCTTAAGCTCTAAATCACGATTTCTTTTATTTCATTTTTTTTTCAAATTTTGAAAATTATTTAGTTAAACGCCCAAATCTTATTACAAAAGCAGGAATACATTTTATGTAATATGCTAAAAGTGAAAAACGTACAAAATTTGTTTTTTGCTTTTACTCCTCCCCGCCATTGTTATTATATGAACCCAAAACTTTTTAATGCCCTTGAATTCTATTTATTTCAATTTCTGAAGGGAAAATGTTTCCCCTTGAAAATTGTGTCAAATGCTAATGGATTATCTCTTTTATGCTACTTTTTATTACGAAACATTCTGTATTAACAAAAGATGAGGCCATATTCAATTTGATGTCGACTTTTCATTGCTCTCGAGGGATAAACGCTTTCCAGAATTTTAATTAACACATATTTAACGTAAAACACAGACTTCCTAAAAGGAATAAAATGTTTTTGAAATACATTTACATGTATAAGACAAGCTTGATACTTACGGCCAAGGACGGTAGCTTCCACTCTCCAGTACCGTCCATGAATAGACTCAATCAAAGCGAGCCTGCAACATTTTCAATAGTGTCGTTTTGGCTTTCTTTATGGCCCTTTTCATACTTTATGACTACTAAGTGATGCTTAATAAAAAAGCTGAGCAACAAAATAATACCCGTTTGCGAAGCAAAACATATGTTTAATGCTAATATTTTCACATCAATCACTGTTCATTACAGTAAATGTTCAATACTATATGTTAATAAATAAGTGATTTGATATTGACCCCTGTTTTTTTGTCCGGGGGAAAGTGGGTTTTTGCCCCAAAGGGCCCAAAAGGCCAAAGGCCCAAAAACGAGGGGACCGAGGAAAAATAACGGGGCCAAATTTATCAAATCACTTATTTATTGAAAATTTTTATTAAATAATTTACATGTACTTTTTAATATTCACTTTTAAATCCTGGGTTTATTTTCTTTTTTTAAATTCCCTAACATTTTTAATTAAAAAACCAAAAAAAACAACTTTTTAAAAAATATTTCCCATTTTATCAGTTTTTTTTTAATAAACCAAATTTTTTAATTTATATTGTGAAAATTTACAACAAAATGTCGACTAAATGTTTAAAAACTAAGAATTTTTTTTTTTATTTATCCCAACCTGGGGCGTTTTACCCCAATGGGCCCGGGATTTTAAAAAAAAATGGCGGGCCTTTTTCCCAGTTTCTTGCAGAAATCTATATCATGTTTTTAGCCCTGCTTTAAATTAGCCAAATCAAATTACTCCAAATTGCGGGCTTATATTATATTCTATATCAACTTTTTCGGGCCCGGGGCCAAAAAAAAAAAAAAATGATATAGGATATTGGCCCTGTTTTACCGCAGGTCATCGTGTTCCTGTGACCTTTCAGGAAAATGACACACCAATTAATGATTCCAGAAGACATGTAAAAGTAATTTACAGTCAAACATCTTAGATTTTGTTTTGAAGGTAGAGAACTATTCTGTAAAATATCATTGAATGAATTCTATTAGTTATTATCTACCCACAAAGAGATATAGTTTGCAGATTTAGTAGTTTTTTCGCCTTTATCAAACGTTTTTATGTTATTTATGTATGAAAACTGAATGCATGTATGTTAATAAAATAAAGGTTAGCCTTTTGAAAATGATTTGTTGCACAGATAACATCCCGGTAATTTGATAATTAAATATATTGTCATTTGAATTTTCTTACACCTTTGAGATAATATATTCTTGTTTGAATCATTTTACCCTTTTATCTGATTAATAAAAACAGTGTCAACATACAGCTTTAGTTTAAAATGCCTTTGATAATATTATCATTGTTTTTGTTAAGTGCTAAAGCATTAATACAAATGCAGTTTTAATTACAGAACCGCATCAGATTGCATGTTCACAAAATAGTCAATGAAATATCAGCAGATTATATCCGTTGCTGCAACTGTTTATTGAGATAAAATATAAACATCTGCGTCTCACAATTAATGTTCCGATTTACAGTGTTGTTGATTTCTGCTTAAACCGGTGCTTGAGGGCTTCTTCTGTCAAGGAATACACTCAATCAAACCCAACTCTGCATTAGTTTTCTTTTCCATTTTTCCCATTTTTACAATTCAATGGCATTTATCTAAAATATTACATATATTAAATGAATGAAGAGGTATTAACACCAGTCACTGTATGGTAATGCATATTTAAATGTGTTATCTCCCGCCAAGTCAACTTGAAGGTATATAACCCAAAATGGGAGATTGCTTAAATATAGATTACTGTTTTGTTGATAAAAACTTGGTTCATAGGCCCATTAAGTCTCACAATTTATATAATTTTATTTCATTTGTTTTATTTTTGATGTCTTGCTACAATTTCCGAAAAGTTACTTAAAGGGCTTAAGCATGTAAAGACTCTAACCCATATTGACACATATAATAATAAACACATGTTTGCTAATTTTAGGAAGAAAAAATCTACACTTCTGCTCAATTTGCCTTTAAATGAAAGCATGTATGTTCCAGATGCTAACTACATTTATGTGCAGTCTTGATATTTATTGGTATAGAAATAAATAATTGGTTCTGCATGCATCCTAATACTGTGATATTGAACAAAATATTCAATATTGGTAATGAAAAAATATTTTTGTAAAGAACCAACACCCCCCCCCCCAACCAAAAAAAAAAAAAACAAACAAAAAACCCACAACAGAAATTACACCGCTATCTTGATATATCTAACAACACGTGCTCTGTAAAGTGATCATTATCTTAATGATAATGTGTGTTTGGTATTATGTCTGTATTTGGTTTACAATTTCTTTAATAATTATATAACATTCTTGACTATGCTTAGAAATAATGTGCAATGTATTCTAATCGAACTTTAATACGTTTCAAATTGAAACAATTTACATTCAAATTAAAATGTTATTGAATTCATAAAATTTATAATTTAATACTTACAAATCTGATTTCCCGATAAAATTGCAGTACATTTTGATTCTCATATAATTAAATTGATGATATAATTTCATTCATTTTTGTAATGAATTAAACTACTTATTTTAACAACTCAAAAATATTTCTGAGGCTTTAAAATTGATAATGCAGCATTCGCTTGATTTTTTATTTTAACAACTAAGATGATTTGACAACATAAAATACCGCCAAACGTTTGTAATAACTATCATATAGATATAACGACAGAATAAAAACTGTTTCATAGAATTTGTTTGATCATTGAATGGTTAAATAATATAATACAGACACAGAAATAATTCAAAGCGAATCAATTAGGCGTTTATGGTGCCCTGAAATATAATTGCATAATTCAGGTAATTTGAAAGACAAATAAGTGTTTAACTTTATCTTTAAATATCTATTTAGAACTGCGTTTATATTTTTCTACCAACAACCAGGACTTTAAGTTGTACACAAACTAAAAATGGATGCTGGCTACATAAAATCTTAAAAGTAAGAGCATGATTAGCGAGATTATACGTAATAAGCCCTAAAAAACAATCTAAAAGAATTAGTCAATTCAATAAAACCAGTTGTATTGAAAGAGAAAAGCATTGATTTTACTATGGCAAAGTACAACTATGAGCCGATAATGCTCAAAAAAGGTTGCAAAGCCAATAAGCCACATATTATCGATACAAAACTTTTCCCTTTAAAAAAATTGGGATTTTTCCCAAAAGACAAAGGGAAAACCCAAGGGCATATTTTTTTCCCTTGCAAATGGTCTTTTTGTGGGCATTGAATTTTTTATAAACTTGTCAGCCAAAAACAAAAGTTTTTTTTTTAAAAATTTAGAAAAATCCCTGATAAGTAGACATTTTAAAGAAAAAAATTTAAAAGATAATATTTTTCAAAATAAGCAGGTTTTTTTTTTTTAAAGGGACTCTAAATTATAAATTTAGCTAAAATAAAAATTTTAGGAGATTTTAAAAAAGTTTGAAAAAATGCTTTTAAATAAAATACCCTTTGACACTTTTACAAAGATCGAAAATGAATCATTTAATGGTTTTAAATTAACCTTTTTTAAAAAATATCGTGTACGAAAAAGCATTAAGGGGTTGGGATGTGTTAATGTAACTGTCTGACAAGTGTGGCAGTTTAAAAACAGTAAAAGAGAAATAGACTGTACAAAGAAAGTATTTTACTTTACTCATATTACATGCTTGATAATTCTGAAAAAAATATTTGATTTCCCTTTGTAGTTAAAGTTTACATCGAAGTATATGCAATATCCGTACAAATAAAAGAGTATAACATGATAATGTTTATCTTACAATTGTCATGCAAATTCGATTTAGGTTTAAGATGTTGCATTTTATAAAACACAGTGAGAAATATCAGAAAGCTGCCAAACTCTATATATTTGTAATGATCTTTGTTCTTTGTTGAAAGTAATTAACGGTTATAGGACAGTGCTATAATCAATCATATTTGTTATATCATTTTAGAGGGGAAGAAAGAGAGAAAAAACATTCTACGAGTAAATATCCATCGGTTGAAGATTAGATTACCTTGATTTTAGCTTTGTGTAAACTTTTGTATGACTTAAGCATATTTATATATGAATCGCTTTTAATAACACCACAGTATGAAATTTGTATTCTAATTTTTGTCAGTGGTGAACTATATTTGTAACAAGGAGCAACATATACCTTCTTGATGATATATATTAATATAGATTTTGTGTTTATCAAGTAATCATTTCCATAACAATAACACGATCAGATGTTTACTTGTAGAAGATAATACATGTACATCGGTAGCTGTATGGTATGCAAATGAATGTATGATGTGTCCGTAGATAACGAAATGACTACTTCAGTAATTATCAATATATTATCAATATCGAAACGGGACGTATGAAGAGAATCCTTGACATATGAACTCGGTTACACCTAGCAGACAAAATCTACAACATTTTCAAGTAAACAGGAAATAGTTTTTTTTATTCTCACTCTTTGTCCGTAAATTAAATTTCAATACAGATTTATAATTCAAAATTCATATCAAGTCACCATCTGATTAATTTATAACGCAGATATTTAAAAAACAAAACAAACACAAAACAACAAATTAATAACAAGGCTAAGTATTGATCTTTTTAAAGAACGGTAAACATCATTAGCTCAGGGGAATGTTATTTTGAACATATCATCTATAATAGTATCAATTTATGTATTTTGTATCAATTATAATAGAACGATGATCGATTAACTATATAAGATGACTTGCAGAAAATTAATTATTGTACGTTTAACATTTTCCTATTTAAAATTGAATACAACTAGTTTCGGCCATTTTTTAATCTTTATAAAAATCAAAATTTATAAGCCAAAACCTGCCAGTACTATTGTATTATTCAATTGTTACAGTAAATAATTGTTTTCGATACATTTGGTTTGTCATGACATCTGTTATAATGAATGTAATTAAGACTATAACATCAGGTAATGATATTATACATAAATACTTACAATGAAGACAATGTCTTAAATGTATTTTGTATGTGTTTTCACAAACACCAACACTAAGTCAGAACTATTACAATTAGTCATTAACATTATTTTCTTAAAAAGGCAGCAGTTTGTATGCATACAATCATACAAACTATAACGCGTAAGATGAAAGTAACATTTTATGGAGATAAGTTACATTAAGGTTGTAACATTCTTTACATCCTTGTACGAGACTAAAATAACAATGTATTTACAAACTACAGCGGACATATTCTACACTAAATGACAACTTGTATAATCGAAATTCGAGGACAATTTATTACATTATATGACCAAAGTAAAGTGAGCAGGAAATTATTGGCAAATAAGTTAGCTAGTAAGTCATTACAACAATTTCTTAAACTTCGTTGTAAAATATGCATTTGATATTAAATGTGCACTATTTTCTAGCATTAACAGTTGTTTAAAACATACACTCAGGTATCTCCTCTAATCATTTTGTAAATCATACAAATAACAATGTTTCATATAAGGTCATTTATTTCGACGAAATCCACAAAAAATGTTAAAAGCTTGTGAAAAGAACATAAAAAGTATAGCGAACGTTTCTCAAAGACAAACATGTGACATGAATATAAAGAGCAATATGAATTTCATTTGAGCATGTGCAATTATGGTAATGTGTTCATATCATTTATCAAAGAGAAATTGTTGCTTGTATCTTCTAGAACATCTGATAAAATAAATGTCCTTGGGGAAAATTGATTCCCATTAAACGTGCACGGGTTCAAAAGGCTAAATATATTTCTCTTTATGGTGTAAATATTTTCTTGGAAACACTCTACAGATAAGTATATTGTTCGCATCGAATTAAATCAAAGCTAATAACTGATTTCGATTCATGATTCAAAATAAATAATTAGCCTTTTTTATTTAATATTTAGTCATATGAAACAAGATACATCGTCCTTTCTGTGCAACAAATATAGTAACAAAGATATAGGACAAGAAGTAGAGAGGTACTGCTTATAATGAATAGGTAATAAGAAATCTGCCTTGTTTACTCCGAATTAAAACAACCGCTATTAAATAAGTGCAATACGAAAACTTTGAAATAAATAATTGCTTTGTAATAAACCATAAAGTATCAAAAAGGAAAATATAAGTTGATACCAGCAAATATTATGTATGTTTGTACTTTGACTCTCGCTGTATTTAATGCATGATGTATGTTTAAACTATGACGGGCTGTTTTTACTTAAGGAAATTCTGTCAATTATAGACCAAATCACATTAAGCTTTTTGGAAATTGCCGTTTGGATACGATTTATGTTGATAGAATGACTTTTCATACAATAAATTTTGTTACAGCAGGTGTTGATATATTTAGTAAGTAACAACATTAGTTTTGAATCAATATTGTGTAATAATTTTTAAATTTTACTGCCAAATCAGATTGTTTCTCAGTTAATTGGGTTTGTTTGGTATTTGGTATTATTAATTTGTTAACACAATTATTTATTGCTATCGGGTTTAAGGACGTTATAATGTTGCATAGTTTGGTATGTGAGCTACGCATCGACGCATGAAAGAAAGTAAATTTTGCAGGTTAAAAGTCTGGCATATAAACTGATTTTTTTTCAACATTAGGTAGGCCGCCAATAGACCGTATTTATACGTTTGAATTATGAGTTTGAAGTGACAACCATAGATATAATATAATGTTTGAAAAGAAAATAAGAAAACGTAAAAACTTCCCCTGATGCAATACCTATTTTCGCAATATTAGCAGTTATCGTGATATCAATTATTAAAATTATACTGGGGAATTAGTACATGTAAATCCTGATATATATCAGCAACAGATGTTTGTTTGATTTATTTTCTTTCTACATCCATTATGTTCATAAGCAAACTGTTTCATTTCAACATATATGGTATCAAAATAAATTCACTTTATAGAAATACATGCATATGACACATTATCTCAAATATATGACAATGTGTGTGCATGAGTACTTAGGTTTTCTATCGCAATTTATATAATTGAATGAAGTCTGCTTCATGGAATTAACCGGTAATGGTGATTTCAGTTCGATTTAGACTCACATACATTCATTGGACAATTGCTGTAACTTTGTTTATTTGTTAAACATTATTAAATGTTATTTAAGATGGACTTGTAGCCAATGCAAGTATTCTTTACTAACGTTATAACATCTTATTTATCTGATACCCTTCATCATTTTACTATTTATGTTTGGAGAAGTAAAGCCATTACCAGTTTGTTTATATATCTACAATGCTATAAATTAGGAATTCCGAATATATCCTCTGACCAATTGCCTTATGTCTTTATCGTCGCAAATAGATGGGAGAAGAAAGGAGACAAAACCAAGATGGACACAAATACTCTCAGTGCCATAAAGATCACTTGCATGAAGCACAAAATGTTATCTAACATTATTATAACAAACGTTTTACGCAATATCAGACATCATGAACAACATAAACGAATTAAAGCACATTTTGCGATTTCTTTTTGGTATTTTAACGTTGCTGATGTTCTATATTGGATGATGTTTCTTTTTTACGAAACACTTATTGACTCTTAATATTGAAGGGTGTCGATATGTTAACGAAATTACTACTACCAATTAACAATATGGTAGTGAGGTTACAAACAAAAACGTTTGGTTAGTATCCCCAAGGTAAGCAATAGGTTGGTTCTATTGGATTACACTCTAAAATCCAGTAAATATGTCAGTTGCATGAAACCAAACAATGCATTAACTGCAATTTACTTTACTAAAGATTGTAAAATGAAATACATTAAAAGCATGACATGACAGCCCTATTGAGCATCGGATTTGAAATCAAGTGATAAATCAATCAATCAATTAACAAACCACACAATTAAAAACAAAGAAACAGAAAGAAAATAGAAGAAAAAACAACAACTGGAAAACTACTTTTTTCATAAAAGAAAGAGAACTTTTATCATTTTGGGCTGACCTACTTACTCTCAAGTAAAATCTCTCAAACTGTCAAACAGAAATTTAGATTACGCTACATTAAAAGCAGGGATATATCTGTAGAATGCTCTTGAGCTCAGTATCTCCGTTATATTTACGGAATAAGATTACAGCACTCAATTAAGATTAGCATATAAATTGAAACTTTTCAAAACAACACTGAATTATGCATGTTTTGGAAGATTGTTTGATAGACTGTCTAAATTGTTAATATTTTCAGCACGCTCTTAATAAACTTTAAAATATCAATTGTTATTAAAGTTTACTACAGGCTTGACATTTTCTGAAGAAGTATTAATTCTTTTGTTAAACAGGTGAAGAATAGCAGAACAGCTATCTTATAACGGAGATTTCAAGAGTACGAGTATTGTTTTAGAAAAATTGAACGAGTTTTACGTTATAAAAACCGGTTTATTTAATCAGCACCAACGAATATATCGTATCGACATGATATATCTAATATTTTCATTATTCATATAATAATATATATTCTATTTTCATTGCCAAACATATCTCAGTTATTTCCATTTGAATAACTATTTTTTATAATAATTTACTTTCACACAATCTGAACAATTTATCAGAGACGTCAACTACCTAAAAAGAAATTAAACATTGCGACATGTCCCACAAAAAAACCCTTTACATTCTAAGCTCCGTGAAAAATCTGTTTAAAATGGCATATTTCTTTAAAATTTCCCCCAAAGGGGGGGGGAGGGTAACAAAAAATTTAAAAAAGATATTTCACATAAATGTTTCGAAAACATTCTAAAAGGGAAAAAATGTTTCCCAAAACTAAACTTTTACAATTAAATTTTAAAAAATTAAACCGAAAAACAATATAAAAAGACAGAAGGGAAATGGCCCCGATAATTTGGGAAAAACCCCGGAAAAATTTATGGGAAATTAATGAGCACTTTTTTTTGTATTTCCCCCTGTTTTTAAATCAAAATTTGGTTTTTCATTTTGTGCCCGTTATTTCAATGAAAAAGTTCCTTAAAAGTATTTGCATTAAACTTTTAAAAACAAAAACCTTTGGAAAAAATTTTAATTTTTTAAAATTTGTTGGCAAGTTTTGAGATACATGATGGGATATTTCATATATTGATATAGCGGATAATAAAATTTTCTAGTACAAAATATGACTATTCATCATGTAAATGTTCATTCTACATCACTAAGACTTTATTGAAATTAATCGCAATCAACATTTCATTAGAATTTTCAAACGATACATTTCTATTGCCTTTTCATCACTATTAAAAATGATAATGGAAAATGTAACGGTACAGCTTACCTACGCAAAGGTGAACAAGTTTAAAATCATGTTGTTTTTTTTTCAAGACATTTTGTAGAGTTTCATCTACACATACTTTATTAGCAAAACCTTAATTTGGAAAACCAAATAATACCCCAATAAGTGTTTGGTTGGGTTTTACGTCGCACCTACAATCTTGCGACTTTCAATGTTTTCTGGTAAAGAAAAATCTCAATTGTCCATTCATGAATAACTTCAGGCACGGACTGAGGGCACTGATTAGAACCACCAATGTTCTGTAGTCTTGCTCGATAGTTTCTTCTCATAAAACAATCCAAAGTCCCTGACGGAATTCGAACCACAGTGGCCAGGGGTTAGTGCTTTGAAGACAACGGCCTTAATCACGGATGCCCCAGAAAACTAAGAATATAGTTGCAAAGTTTATTGTCTCTAAAATATAGCTGAGGTGTTTACTGTTTGCAACCTTTTACGATTCAACGACTTGTAGTTCAAGATATTAACTATTAACGTTATTTGTACAGCTATTTAACAAACCACTGTATGTAGAGTAATTGGTCTGGTGATCTGTTGGCATACATTACTTCTAAGTGGAAAACAAATTACAAGTAGTTACTTGTAATGGATAGCACTTACGCAACTTAAACAATAGATTAATTGTTTAACTGGAAAACAGTCACCTTGAATGTCTGAAAGGTTTGGCATTCATATAAATAGGAAACAAATAAAAAAATAAAAATGATTAGACAATAACAAAAGCAGTACTTTATTAAAAAAACAACAACGAAAAAAAAAAATACAGCAGCAGCAACAACAACAACAACAAATAAAACCCCAAATCATTGATGCATCCTGATATATAAACATGATGATAAAGTACACATCAACTTTACATAGACGCCTTACAAGTGTGAACACTAGTAAAAAGTCTGGTTTATAAACATTTTGTTCCTTTGACCCCAAAGTAATCAATTAATGTAAATAAACAATTGCAATGGCATCTTTTCACAGCAAAAATGACACTTGGCATCTTTTTAAGATGTTCTAAGATAACGTAGTCTAGTAATTTGAACAACAAGTATTCTCAAAAATCATTAGTACATATATAAAAGTCTTGTAAATTAGATTTTATGTTTTGTTAGCAAATCGTTTACTTAGATAGTTTATAAAAACGGAAACAACACGAGTGTACGAAGATGAATATTTCTTCAACACTGAACGATATTTAGGTAAATATCAATAATCATTATCAAAGGCATTTTAAGAATATATTGTGTTTCATAAAATGTATAGCAATAGAAACATCCGCAGCAGTTTTATTGATAATTATATCTTTCCAGTAAAGACAACATCAAAACAAGAAAGATATTAATCTTTGTGCCAAAAATGAATTTACACAATTTCTCTTGAAAGATTTGAATGTTTTTTTGTGACCTTCGTATCTTTCAATGAACCAGCATTATGTTTTGACTTGATGTAGGCCTAGACCAATAACTTGTGTTGAAATTTTCAGATTATTCGCTGACTCTGTTTTCCAGAAAAATAAATTATAATAGGGATACAAGAATTGAAGAAAAAAAGCCTTTAAACTACAACACTTCTTTTATAAAATCAGTCTAAAAATGGCACAAACATACGATTTTCAATTTATTTTAGAAAATTTCTTAATCAAGAAAATTTTGGACATGTGACAGGCTAAAAATGGCCTCGGGTCCATCTTAGGGTAACGAGTAACCGACGCTGAAAAGCCTTTTACTCTATCTCAATTCATTGAGAAGTTGCAGCACTTTGAAATCAGTTTTGATGGGAAAAAAACAATGCAAAATAGTAATTTTTGGCAATTTTGAGACGTCCCCCCGTTGCCATGGTTACAGGAAATTTACGATTGAGCATGCTGTTACAGAGGCTATGGTGTAGTCAACATTTGTGCCAAGTTTCATCAGTATTGACGCGTTTTTCATAGTTTCATAGCAGTTTGAACTTGTTACAGGAGGCTTTTCAATGAAAACGGCCATTTTCGCAATATGCTCATGGGGTAAAAGGTTAAGGCAAATGTTTTTGACTATTTTTGAATAAATTCTATGATCAACTTGATATTTTTTATTAACGCGTTTCAAATTCTAAATGTTTCATACCATTTTCGATATTCTTCTTTTGCTCCCTCACTTCTGTTCTCTTCTTTATGAACACTGTCTGCTTAATAACCTGATATAATGTTGTCTTGTAATTGAAGCAGCACTAGCTAACATACATCTTTCGAATGTTAGTCTCACGTGAAAGATTTATTGTTTTGTTGGCATTTCTTTAGAAAGTTTATTGAAATGAAAATGATATAAACATTTGCCAACGTTTTTCCGTTAACAATTTAAAGAATAGTAAGTACCATTGCTGATGTTCTAATTTAACATGATAATAATCATGCATAAAAATAATCTTACATAAATCTTTTTTCGAATGAAAACTACCGCAACATTTATCTAATCTCTTTCTTGAAATAAAATCAAATATAAAACACACAAAACCATTTCATAAAGTGGAGATAACTATTGATGTTCGTGACCTTCTGTCTTTAAATGAAACAAGTAATTACGTGTAGATATTAAAGGTGTTTACAAATATTTTAGCTTCGCTGTCAATTCAGATCAGTCAGTCAAGATTACTTTCAGGATCGAGAAGCGGAGTAATCACTGGAGTTTGAAAAGTAAAGCCAAATATAATTATGTCATTGTCATTGCCTTGGTGGCAAAAGTCTTATTTGTGTCAAATAAGACAATTAGTCCAGACTGGTATAAAACATTAAGTGATATCTTTAGTTACTTAATTTTCATTTAAACAATGAAACAAAACTTGCTAATTGCACCACCTTAGCCTGAAATACATTATTTTATAAATATACAATCCAGTAAGTTTTCTGTTATAGAATATATTATCTTATAACATATCTTATAATTCTCTTTGTAAATCATATTTTATTACGTATCATATTATATTTTGCGTTATCATGACCACGTGACATGCGATAATTGTTTTGTAAAATCTTTTGCATGGCAAAATTCAAGTCTAATTTTGTTTTGTTCATTATATCAGATGATCAAATTTGTCATACTTTAAATGAGAAGATGATGATGATTAAATAAACCGATAAATAACTAATAGCTGAGCAATACTACTTTTTGAACGATTATTGAGACCTTTGAATGAATTATTGTTTTAAAGCGTCTAGCAAATAAATGTACTATGCATTCTTATTTACGAGCATAAGTTATTATTGAATCTATGGATAAAGCTTTTTTATTTTGCTGTTCTGGAACGTACACAGTCACAGGTCCAATGTCTATAAATTCATATTATATTCAGAGACAAACTATTAAAAAGTATATAAAACAATTTAAACAATTTACTGATGTTGTAATTTTAAATGTTAAAGTATGTTTTTAAGACGGACATTTTACATTAAACACGGTTAATTAGACTCATATTGTTGTAAACTGTCAAATATGGAAGAATTCGAACATCGAATATCTCAAACTGAATTTCTTAATCTTTTACCACATAGAGACGTGTTTTGACAGCTTTTCAACCCCGCCCCATTTTTCAAGCCTCATATAGTTAAAAATGTCCTATTTAGGCCCAAAACACTGTTTTTCGTGTGAGAAATGTTGTTAAAAAGGTGACCATTTTTTCTGCACCACCCCATATCAAAAAGGTAAATAAAGGGGGTACCAGAAACGGGATGTGCCCCATTCTGTTTGGAGGTTTGAAGGAGCAATAGCCCCCCTCATCTCCAAGAAAATTTAGGACTTGTGAGAGGGTTAAAATGGCCTCAGGTCGATCTTATGGTAACGTGTAACTAACGCTGAAAAGCCTCTGGCTCTATCTTAATCCATTGAGAAGTTGCAGACCTTTGATAACAGTTTTGACGAAAAAAAGAACGCAAATAATGAGTTTTGGAAATTTTGAGACGTCCAACCGTTGCCATGGTAACAGGAAGTTTAAGATTGAAGATTTCGTTACGAAGGTTGTGATCCAGTTAATATTTTGCAAAGTTTGATCCGTATTGAAGCATTTTTTATAATTTCATAGCAGTTTGAACTTGTAACAGGAAGCTTTTCAATGAAAACAGCCGTTTTTCACAATATGCTCATGCAGTAAAAGGTAAAGTTTCGTTGCGCCGAACGGATTTCTGAACAGTGTAGCTTAAACAACTTTCAGTAGCGAATATCTGATTATCATTTTAAGTTTAAAAATGTTAAAATGTAAAATCTTTGAACTTTGTAAATGATTGGTGATTATGACAAACTTACAAACACTTAGATAAAGAAGAAGATATATAAATATGATGATAAAGAAAAATAGTTTCAGTATTAGAAGACAGTAATTCGTGACTAAAAAAAGTTCAAGGGCAAAATTCTTTGAGTGTTACATTTCTTCATTTAAATGGAATATGTCGTTACAAGAAATCGACGTCTTTCCATGACAGTTCTATATTCTATTCGATTGACAAATGGTGTGTCAGGTCAGTATAACATAGTTAAAGAGAAAGAGTATACCCACATTATTCAAATTAATTTTTATGTGTCGAGACTGTGTCATTATTTTACACTTATTATGTCTCAGAGGTGTTGTGTCCTGTGTCAAATAAGCCACAACATTCGATAAATGTCTAGACATTACGATATCAAACGAATTTATAGCAGTCAATTTATATGTATATATGTATAAATGTTAAAGACGGATTAAGCTAACTATGGTTTACAATCTTGAACTTTATTTTGCATTATGTGTTCTATTAGATTACTTTTTGGCGTTCGTTGTCTTTGGCTTCAAACTACTTGCCCCTTCGCGCTGTGGGTTCGAATCCCCCAGATGCTTTAATCTACAAAGAATTGATTTTAGTTCAATGTGTAAGGATCCAACAGCTAATTGAAAAACTCGAATCAATTCTTGGAACCAAACAGTTCTAATAAGTGGCTGTAAAGTGTTTTGCTGAGGGAAACAACGTATTTCCTTTAAAGGGGTTTGGACCCACAATGCAAGCAATACTTAGATAATTAGCCGGACGTGTAGACTACTCGATCATGCCGCAAGTGATTTTTAATATACTTTTATGTGAGGAAGTATCCAGCTGACTTAAGGAACATCGGTGGGTGTATTCATGTGCCCATGTTGTGCAAGAAATAATGCAAAGCGGGCCACATGAAGTTTTCGTTCACCAGTTAATCAGTTAATCTAGAAAATCGCAATATGACTTCTACTGTGATGGTTCGACTTGGATTCCCTACCACCAAAACAAGATGATTTTTTGAAATATCCTTCAAAAATCTGAAATGGATAAATTTAGATTTTGAAACAACTTTCATAATTATTTATTTTCTCTTTATAGACAATATATTTGTTATTTTTTACTGTTGTTTTAAGGTAAATAATGCTGTTTGAGACAAAATGATGAATATTAAGATAAGTTGCTGACAGGGATCCTCTGTGTTTTCTTTGCTAGGACAATTAAGTAAAAAGTGTTTATTGCTCTTCCCGATAATTTCAAAGGTTCTTAAAAAACATATATCACAAATAAACTGCAAATCTTTAAATATTTATTTATTACTTTCAATATTTAAACATTAATACCCGTACACTATTGTAACATATGTTAATTCTGCGGAGATTATAAATACAGGTACTGTCAATCTGAACACCATTCATTGATATGAGATACAATATATTATATCCAATATAAAGATTGATATCTTTTTCTTGTCTTCCTAGATTGTTAACGAATAAAATGTAAATTAAGAAATGATTGTACGTGTACTAGCTAGCTAAGGCAGTGTTTTGTTTGTTGGATTGTAATGCTTCCTTGGTCATATATCGGCGGCCGGTTCACCTGACCGTCTTTCTTCGTTAACCTACCAGTAACGGCATTTTTTTCCGCAAGTGACCGGTTACTAATCACACACGATTTCTGAGTCTCCTGTTGGAGAAAATGACCACCCAAAGTTGAAGAAGAAGTATTGCCTTATCTGATAATCATGTCAGTAACCCCTTGAATACAAATACAATGCTCTCCTTTTTGAGCTAAGCTGGACGACAAGGCGGTGATATATTTACTTATTAACAAAACAAGCTGCTATATGTTTCAACCGAAGTGATATCAGCAAAGTTATAATTTGACGTTGCTATGATTTAGGGTTTAGATCAATCCATTTAGCTCGGCTATTATCATTTTATCTTTCGCATAATTATTATATCAAGCAATTTATCATCGGTCTATTTGCCTTAAATATATAAATATGCAAATTATCTAAAGCATAATTTCGAAAATGACAAGTCTGAAATAGGAAATTATAAGCATCGCACAAATAAATTATTGCGTTATCATTTAGAATATATCTCCCAATTCTTATCAGTTTTGAAAACAGAAAACATATATTCTAACACATATATTTTATTTCAAAACTCGTTTTTATTGCAAAACCGGTTGTGATCAAATTGCAATAAAATCATGTCAACGCAACGAGTTTTGCAAGAGAGAGGAAGATAGCAAAATCAAGACAGATATTTCACCTACTGTTATGCGAGACATTCTAGTAAAATTATGTCTCAAAGCTAATGCTTTATAATAATAGCAAGAAATAAAACCGTAAAACACAATATAAAGTGACAGAAGGAACTGGCAGTGATAATTGGAGTCACGGAAACTTTATGCAATATTAATGATGCACTTTTATTGTATTAATATTATTTTCAATATTTATTAAAAGTGAATTGGTTTATAATGGAAAGTCTAAAATGACATGACTTATTGCTCTAAAAGTATTAAGTATTAGACAAACCGCGTGGTAATTGTTGGAAGTGTAAGATACATGAAGTGATATTTCATACATTTACATTGCGGATAATAAAATGTTCTAGAACAATATCATTATTCATCATATAATTCTAAATCACTTAGATCCTTATCGACATTTTTCTCTGAAGCAACATCCATATGATACATTTTTATATTTTGTATCCTTATTTAAATTATTATGGAAATTGCCTCATTGTAGACTATCGTCTTTAACAGTTAACAAATATGCTGCGGAATTGCGGAAGTTCCCTTTTAAAGTTTCGTCTTGTCGAATTTAATACGTAGTCCTAAGCAATAATGCAATGTCAATCACATTTAAAAGAAAGAAACGTAACCTAACGTTAATTCTTAATCACATTTTGAACTATAGAATGAAGTAAACACATGATGCCTGTTGAAAAAGAAAGCTTAAATGTGCTTCAAACTACCTTTTATAGACAATGTTTTTTGAAAAAAGTTTAAAGTTCAGATAAGCATACAAATTATGTGAAACAATAAATAAAACATGATTTAATTTTCTAAATAAAGTCGCGATAACTATTTTATAGTTGCAAACAAATTAAAGGTATGAATATTGTAATGTACTCGTTATAATGCTGACTTACAGAAATAGGTATCAATGAAAAGACGTATTTATATCGATTGATGCTATTCTTATATTCAGCATATATGTGAAGATTAAATGTTTAATATCTTCTTCAAAAAATAAATTAGAACAAGTCTTTATGTAACCTCTTTCAATATCGACACATACCATTTAAATAATAGTTGTTTATTAAATGCTTTATTTATTATCAAATAAGTGCAATCAATAAAAACTATTTTAGATAAGCCAATTTGCTATTTTTAACTATTTGTTTTCATTGCACTAAAGTGAACTTTCTTAACAAGAATTGTTAAAACTTCAAAATTTAGAGTAACAAAAATTACCCCCCTTATTTAAAATGTGTACTAAATCAATACAAAAAGATACTATTATTGTTATCTAGATGAATATGCAGTCAAGACAATGAAAATGCTTATTTATTTATTCCCTGAAACATTCACATCTTAGCTATGCTGCTCTTCATCTGAAACAGAGCTTACACAACGATTAAAACACAACATAAAACAATGTAGATACTTCATTATGACAAAGGTGAAAGCAATATGCTGGATACAATCAATAGCGAATACAATAAAATAAATGAAACACCGTATTTAACTTTGTTTGCGAATGTAATTGTAATAATGAATAAACGATTAATTTTCATAATTCCAAGTTTAATTAAATATAAGTATCCTATCTTTTGAGACAGAATTACATAAAGCTTTAAAACAAAAATTAGATTTTACAAGAACGATACAAATATTGAACGTACAACTTGAAAGCAAACATACAATTCAGTCGAAAAGATAGTTTTACAACTATAGTCATTTTCCGTATATCTCTATTGTCTCATATATTTCAACAGCATGGACTTGTACATATGGTGAAAGTGATTTGTCTCATAAAAGTTTGTGTGTAAAGAAGTATCTGTTACAAATTTTCATAGTTCCTGTATCTGTTTGATTAATACCATGAAACAATGCCATATTGTGTGTTAACATGGCTTATACATTTTCAATCTTGCCGTATTGATTCTGTTTTCCTCTATTTTACATAGCACTGTCCATAAAACGAATCTTATTTAGTGTCAAAACCATATACACGTTCATATTTGTAACGGTACAGGTTACCTCCGTAATGGTGAATAACTTCAAAATTGTGTTATTTTCAGGGCAATCATCTACACATACTTTATTAGCAAAAACTTGATTTGGAAGAGATCAAAAAATACTTCCATAAGTTGTTTGGTTGGGTTTTACGTCAAATCAACAATCAAGCGACTTCCAGCTTCACTGGATGAGGAAAATGTCCCTTCGTGAATTATTTCAGGCACGGACTGACGGGCACTGATTAAAACAATCAATGATCTATATACTAGCTGGATAGCTTCCTTTCATGAAACAGTCCAAAGCCCCTGACGGGATTCGAACCCACAGTGGTGAGTGGTTTGTGGTTTGAAGTCAATGACCTTATTCACGGACGCCCCAGACAACTTACTATATAGTTACATGTTGTTGCAAAGTCCATTGTCTCTTAAATATAGCTGTGGTGTCTGCTGTTTGCAACCCTTTACAATTAAACGACTTGTTCAAGAGATTTACTATTAACGTGAATTGTACAGCTATTTAGCAAATCTATGTATGTAGCGTAATAGGTCTGGTGATCCTTTTGCAAACATTATTAAGTGGAAAACAAATTACTACAAGTAGTTACTCGTAATGGAAAGCACTCATGCAACTTAAACAATAGATTAATATTTTTGTATCAATAAAAGTAAACAATGTTGCACCTATAAATAAGTGTAAAAATCTAAAAAAGATAATGCAAGGCATTCCTGACCAATGTATAAAGAATGTTATGTATGAATCAATGTATGTTAAAGTGACGGAGAATCGGACTCTTAATCGTGATACATTTTATCTTAATATAATTTGTTTAAACTGCCACAAAAGGCGCCCTAAGTGGTTTTGATACCCATAAAACATTAATCTTGAATGTCTAAAGGTTTAACATTTATAAAAATAGGAAATAAATGAATAAATAAATAAAACATTATAACAAAGTAACAAAAGCAGTCCTCTTTTTAGAAAAAAATAAATACTATAAAAACATCAACAAAAAACAACAAAAACAACAACAACAAATAAAACCCCAAACCATTGATATTATTCAAGCTAAAATATAAGCATGATAATAAAGTACAAATGTTATTACTAGTTTACAGTCTGTTTTGTGAACATTCTGAAACTTTGGCCCCCAAAAGTCGATTAATGTAAAGAAACGATTGCAATGGCATCTTTTCACCAAAAATGCCATTTGACATTATGATTTTATTGACATTTTAGAGGTCACTATCAGTTTGATGCTTTTAAATAACGTAGTTTCTTGTAATTTGAACACCACGTGTTCTTAGACATCTCGTAAGTCTTGTTTATTAGATTTTATGTTTTGTTAGCAAATCGTTTACTTAATAGATAGTTTATAAAAAACGGACACGAGTTTACCAAGTTGAAAGGTGAACGATATTTAGAAGCTAAATATCTATAATCATAATTGCGTTTCGTCAAATGTATAGCAATAGAAACATCTGCTTCAGTATTATTGATATTAATATTTTTCAAGTAAAGACAACAACAAAACGAAAACGATTTTAATGTTTGTGCCAAAATGAACTTACACAATGTCTTTTTAAAGATATGAATGTTTTTTCGTGACTTTGTCTTTAAATGAACCAAATTTATGTTTTTGACGTTGAAAGTTAGTCGCCGAATGTATTCAAATTAACTACACTCTTGACTCGTGATATTTAGCTTCGCTGTCAATTAAAGACAGGAAATCAGGATTACGTTCGTGATCGATCGGCGAACGTAATCACAGAAAGTTCAAAAAGTGAGAACAAATCTATGTCATTGTCTATGTCATTGTCGATTTGTTTAAAATAAGACAGTCGCTGCAATCTGGTATAAGACGTGTCACCGATAATCTCATTTGCATTAAGACAATACTTTCAAGTCTAACCATTGGTAACATATTGCTTCAAATAAGCTTGAAAACCTTATTGTGATATAGATACAAATCCATGAGATCAGAGCTTTAGCTTAAAATGCTTATAAATATACTGATTAATTACCAATGACTTAGTCTAATTTTGTTGCATTACTTATTTGAACGATTAGAAAGCATCGTAAAAAGATTTATATTTCATTTGTTTTAAATATTACGAAATAACATTTTTGTTTTTATTGTAAATGATTAATGTATCTTTTCTTAAAAAAAGAAAAATGTCACCTTAATTTTAAAATGACTGTTCTACTACTGTTTAAAAAAATACGAGTAAACGTTACCAATACATTTCGAACAATATGTATAAAAATGTTCATAGGTAACGTGGATAATTGATAATTCTTGTATTGTAAAATATAAAATTGAACACAATTATTGAAAAATGTAAAATTATTTTGACTTTTGCGTGAATAGCAGAAAAATACAATTTTCAATTAATTTGAACAAATTTCTTTATAGCCTTTTGCATATCTTTCTGTTTTAATTACCCCTGCTGATCTATGTAAGGAATATAAATTTTATATGTTTAAGCATTGGGATCCCAGTTAAGTTCTTTTAAGAAACTGTTAATGACTACTTTTGGAATAAATACTGCTCACTATGATATTTTATGAACCCCTTTTGAAAATTATAAATGTTTTTATAACATGTTCGATATTCTTCTTTTTCTCCCTCACTTCTGTTCTCTTCTTTAAGGTCACACTATCAGCTTGATATCCTGTCATTATGTTGTCTTGTAATTGAAACAGCACGACCTCACATACATCTCTCGAACGTTAGTCTCATGTGAGAGATTTATTGTCTCGTTGGCATTTCTTTAGAAATTGTATTGAAATGAAAATGACATAAACATTTGCCAAAGTTTTTCCAAAACATTCAAATGAAAACAATATGTGTAAATATTAGTACTTTTCCTGTAGTTATAATGTAACATTATAATAATCTGTCATAATATTTTAGAAAGAAAATGTTGTAAAAGAGATATATCCAATGTCAACAACTGATGCATTGGAGACAATTTTTTATGTTCGTGACCTTTTTTCTTTAAACGAACCAAAAAAAAACACAACAAACAAACAAAAAACAAGAATAAAGATCCACAAGATAAAGGCAACGTTTACAGGACGCAGCCCCCCGACATACCAAAGTAGGCCACCCAAAAAACACCAAACAGTTTACGTGTCAATGTTGAAAGTAAGTTGCCTGGTGTTTATAAATTTATAACACTCATTACTACGACATTTAGCTTCGCTGTCAATTAAGACCAGTCGGTCAGGATTTCTTTCATGATCGATAAGCGGACGTAATCACAGAGAGTTTGAAAAGTAAAGCCAAATATATGTCATTGTCATTCTCTAGGCGACAATTGTCTTTTTGTTTCAAGTATGACAGTCAGTCTAGACTTGTATAAAAGCATTTAGTGATGCCTTTAGTTACTTAATTTTCAATGAAACAAAACTTGGTTATTTCACCAATTAAGCTTGAAATATTTTACTTTACAGTCCAGTAGAATTTCTATTAACGCCTGTTGAATATATTATTTAATAACATATCTTACCATTCACTATGTAAACAAACGTACTTTCTCTTACCTGATTGAGCATCATATTGTATTTTGTGTTACCATAACCATGCAACATGTGGTTATTGTTTTGCCTATCTATTAAATGGCAATGGACTATGCACAAGTCTAAAATAAAATGTCTGCTCTGTTCTGTTCATTTTATCAGATGGTCAAACTTGTCACACTTTAAATAAGAAGATGATGATTAAATGAACTGATACATAAGTAATAACTGATTAATGAAATTTTAAGCAATATTATTTTTGAACGACTTATTGGCTTTTGAATGAATGATTTGTTCTGAAGAGTTTAGTAATGCACTAAGGCACGTAGCGCCAAAGAATGTTCAATATATCTTTCGTTCAATATTCAATTGAACAGTTAAGCTTATAACTTAAGCTGAATAAGAAGGCAGTAATTCATGAAAAAGTAAAGATCATTAATAAAATATTAAAACGATATCGGCAAAAATACTTTAATCTCAACTTTACAAATGTCTTCATTTAAATAGACTGTGTCGTTACAAGAAATCGACGTCTTTCCATAGATATTCAATTTTCTATCAGATTGACAAGTGTGATGTCAGGTCAGTTAAACAGAGTTAAACAGAAAGAGTGTACTCTCATTATTCAAATTAACTTTTATGTGTCGAGACTGCGTCATTAGTTTACACTTATTATGTCACAGAGGTGTTGTGTCCTGTATCAAAAAAGCCACAACACTCGATAAATGTCTAGACATTACGGTATCAAACAATTTTATAACAGTTAATTTATATGTATAAATTTCAAAGATGGACTAAGCTTACTATGGTTTACAATGTTTGTTTGTTTGATTGGGTTTTACGTCACACCGACTCAGTAAAGGTCATATGACGACGTCCCAGCTTTACTAACGAAGGAAGACCTCAGGTGCCCTTCCGTGTATTCGCGAACGGGCACCTGAGTAGAAATACATCTGAATTAATGCACGAAGGGGCACCTTAAGTTTGCAGGGGGTTGCGTTCAGTGAACGCCGTCTTTCTTAGTTGATTTTGTTTATCATATTCCTTCACCAGTAAGGTTTGAAAGTAACCGAATGACCTTAACAGTGTTGGTTCGACGTAGATCCTAACCAAAGCAAAAAACATGATTTTCGAAATATCTTTTAATAAAATAAAAAACTAAATGAATAAATTTGAAATTTGAAACATTTATTCATACTTATGTATGTTCTGTGCAATATATTTCATACTTGTTACTGCTGTTTCAAATAAGTTGCACATCAGTTAGACGTTGTTTCTTATATCCTCTATACATACAGCTTTAAATTTCGATATGTATAGACAAAAAGGTAAACTTTCAAATGAAATATAGCTGTTTTTGAGAGAAAAGTTGTTAACAGAGATTCTCTGTATCTTCTTTTTTAGGACAATGAAATAAAAAGTGTTTATTGTTCTTCCCGATATCTAATAAGCATATATCATAACCTTACTGCAAATCTTTAAAAAAAATATTATTACTTCTAATATTCAAACATGTATACACTTTATAAAGGTTAATTTTACGGATAGTATAAGTACATGTAATGTCAATATGCACACCTTTTCATTGTTATGAGATACAACATTATTATATCTATATAAACTAATTTTAAGATTTATATCTTTTCCTGTCTTTCTTAAATGTAAATTAAGAAATGATGGCCCGTTTACTAGCCAGCTAAAGCAAAGGTCTATTTGATGGATTTCAATACATGCTTGGTCATATATCGGCGGTTGGTCCACCTGACCGTCTTTCTTGGTAAACCTACTAGTAACGACCAATTTCTCCGCAAATGACCGGCTACTTATCAACATCTTTTGTGAGTCTGCTGTTGGAGACAAAGTACCAGTACAAGAAGAAATGTTGCTTTGCCCGATGATGAAGTCAGCAACCCATCAAATACAATTCCATTGCTCTCCCTACTGAACTAAGCGGGACGACATAGCGGTGATACGTTAACTTTAAACATAACACTACAGAAACAAACCAAAGTGTTATATGTTTCAGCCGTAATGATATCAGCAAAGCTTCAATATGACGTTGCTTCGATTAAGGGCTTTTAACAAAATTAAAGATCAATCCATTCAGCTCAGCTACTATCATTTTATCTTCCGCATAATTATTATATCAGGAAATTAATCAACAGACTATTTGCTTTAAATATATTAATGTGAGAATAATCTGAAAGAATAATTACGCAAATGACAAGTCAGAAATAGGAGATGATAGGCATCGCACAAATAAATTCCTCACTTGTCGTTATCATTTAGGATATATCTCTCAAAACAGTTTTGAAGTCAGTTAACCGCATTATTACATGACACATTTAAAACTATTTGTTACAAGACAAATTGTTGATGCAAAACATTTAACATAAACTGTAATGGTTAAGTTTACAAAAATGTTGCATTTTTACGGGATATTGAGCATCATATTGTTCTATATCAGTGCCGTTTCTTTTACACTCACAGCTCCCAGAAAAATGATTCATCTCCATGTGAAAAACTTTCAAATGCATTCTTTTACGGAAGCCACTTCCGGTTGCTTCCTATGAGGTAATTGTAACATTATTTATGATTTTTTGAACAAATTCTTTTAGCCAATATCGACAATTTTGTTTTGACGGTTGAATACCTCTTAGGCAGATCACGCTTCTGTGAATCTACTTCACGGTATCAGTATAAAAAGTTACTAAAGCTACATATTAAATAACTTTTCCCAATACATGATAATCTTTTAATTCTTTTTATTCTAGGTCACCCGGCGCTGTAAATTATAATATTTGTTTTATCTGAGGATAAAAATGGCAGTATTTATGAAAACTACAAAGACAATACTTTATAATTCAGTTGTCAATGAATGCAAAATGTACTCAAAAGCACTGGAAATTTGGAAAAAGGGGACATCTCACAAGAGTAATGAAACTAAATGAATTGTTCATATTGAAGACTCGGTTTGAGCCTGTACTTTCCAATATCGCCTATGAACAAACTCAATCAAATGGAGCCAGCAACATTTACAATTTTGCCGTTTTAGGCATGTAAAACCTCTTGTTATCGAAAGTAAAAAGAGAAAAAGGGAAACTCTTCGAGAGCAATAGCTAAAACTCGTAGAATCGGTTTGGTTTTGTTATGACATGATTTCTCAGGGTTTTTTTTTTCATGAAAAAATGGTGCTTACGATTTATTGTTTACACTAATCCTTTTTTTACAAACCAAGACATTGTTGATTTAACATTAACATCAGAAATGCCAGCAAAGATACACTTGAAATTGCTGTGTCTCTTTAAATAAGTCATTTCTTTAAGTACGCAAACTTACATAACTTGCCTAAATCATATGTTACATTCGACATGTTACATTCGACACTTATTCAATTACTCAAGGAAAGATGATGACAATAATCGACTCTGAAGTGCAATCGTTACAATAGGAGTACAAGAAAAGCATTGATGCAAAGCATCAAAGGGCGTCCAAACAGCAGGTGCAGATGAACTAGTAGATATATGATGACAAGATATTCTTATAAACTTTTCAATGGTTCATTGGGTTTTACCAGAATTGTATATCACTTTTGAATGAACGGACGAAAGACATTGTTCATTATTTATAACTTTGATCGGCATGCTAGAAATTAGAATATTACTTGTTATTTCTTTATGATCGTGGTTATTAATAGCAACGGATATACATGTATACAATCATTTATAATCCATATGTGTAACGCATGATCAACACCATACTTGTGTAATTGTCCCTTATTATGTTATTGCTATTAACGAGGACCCCCTCTTAAGGTGTCTGTTCACACTAAGTAACAATATGACACTTGTTATATTACCATGTTGATCATGTTGAGCATAATTGTTTATTATACAATAAATGTAATTTCTATTTTAATAAAAAAATACAGATTTTATGAATATTGTTTTCTTTTCTTTTTTTGTGTGTGTTTTATGCGCTATTTTAATACTGAGTTTTTACGTTTACTACTATTTTAAGAATTCAATTGTCATAATGATCGACGATTATAAGTCAAAACTTAACTGGAAAAAAGTCAGTAAATCATGGTTAATCTTTCAATTTATAATATTGTTTATTCTTAAAACCATATACATGTACATTTGTATTTTTCTTTATCATTTTTTAAATTATCAATCAATTGAATAATTCATATAATCTGATTTGTAACTTTGAATAATTCCTCGGAATCTTTACTAAACACGAATAACAAATTATATAAAATGTTTTAAAGTTGATAGTGTCATATTAATGCCATAAAAATGTACATTTTTTCTCAATTATTGTACATATTTATTGTTTTTATCTCATATAGATAAAATATAACATGCGATTTGTGTTGTTGGTTTTTTTTTCGAATTGTATGTTTATGTATAATAATAATCAATCAATTCGAGAGTTCATCTGTGTTTATTAATTATTGTAACCAAACTACGTGACAAACATTCATTTTGAAAAAAAGCTTATTTATCTGTAAAATATTTGTTCTGTTCTGTAACGATATCTACTCCAAAACCGGGAGAGACCGGACAATAAACGTGTGGTACTATTCGCCGGTCATTAGTAAATCCCGGGAGAGACCGGGAATTACCTAGGAGTACATCCCTCTATAAATAGATTTTCGGAATATTAAGGTCATCAACTCATCATTCTATTAACAGCTTTCGGAATAACATACCATAATAACCCACTGTGTACTACAAAATGATAAGCAAAAATACCCCGAAGAGCGCGATTTATTGACGGAAAAGGTTATTTCATTTGAAAATGTTTGCATTGCGAAATTCTCCAGTTCGCCATTCATTGTACATATCGCGACTAATTAACAATCAAGCACCCTCATACCGATCGGAATGATCCGCTTTTATTATTGGCAACTATAAAAGGCTCGAGAAGTTGCTGTCGCCCTTTCACAAAATCTCATTTCATTCCAATAGGCGCCGCGCTTCGGCGCGGACGCCAATCACAATCCGAAAGCATACACAATTGAATAAACTCCTTGTAAATCGATCAGATAGAAAAATCCTTATATAACGAGTCAGGAACATAAGATGACACTGTGTTATTATGTTCGCAATTCAAAGTGTACCTTTAGTTATGTCTCAAATTCTAAAATATAAAATTAGAAAAGCGATTTTCGTATAAATGTCTGAATCAGCGAACAATTGTGATTAATTTCCTCGCAGACTGAGATGTCACGATCTATTTACTATAAATGTCTGACAATTATATATATATATAACATTTACTCTGTCTTTTATTTTCGTTTAGAATATCCACTTTGATCCGTTATCACGACACAATTATACATATTGTAAAAAGTCACGTAAATATTGCCAATGGTAAACTGTTCCTGTCAAATGAAAATAACTTTAATTTTAAAAAGAATAATTTTATTACGTTTGTACTGATGAAGACATTTAGCCGAAAAGTATGCAATTACTAATAACTGAATGTTCGTGTTTGTGTGGCTTGCTTGTTAATTTTTCGGGTGAAAAATGTGTTAATTTTATAGGTGAAAATGATACAATCTATAAATAGTATATAAGTATTATATAAATTTCATGCTGATGCCATAGCATTAGAATATCATACTTATTATTTAATTTTACAAGAGCATTTATGAAATACCAGGAACACGTTTCAACAAATTTCGCCATAAACTTTACCTTACAGTTAATTCGTTTAAATGCAATGGCTAGATTCAAATATATGTTAATTAAAAGAATACGTAGGTTTTGAATCAAATAGCAAAACATAAAAATAACAAAACAATAATATAATTGACTATTAAAACCTCATATCTACCCAAACAAACTAATTCATTGCAACAAAGATAGCTAAATAGGTTGGACATGTTGCAAATGAAAGCAGCAAATGATTGGACAAATGTATGTCAGAATATTTTACAAATTGTTGCTTTGAGTGAAGAGAAACCTATAATCTTTCTTTAACAGGACTTACAACAACAAAATTAGAAAGAATTCACGATGAAATTTTCAATCGATTGTATAATTAATTATCCTAGATCCTATTTAATAAGCCTATTTAGCTTGCTATTCTAGACTTTTCTTAAATATTTGAAATCTACTGTTTGGTGTATGTTATCTAAATGATGTCGAGTTAAATAATAAGGATGAAGACCATTTAAATATTTTCTAGCCTCTTGAACTTTAAGGTACTATTTATTAATTTAAAAGTAAAATGACACGTTACTTTTTTCTAATCATTGTTCATTGCATAAAGATTATGACTAATGTTTATGCAAAAGATTACATCAAATGATAGCAATAATTGTACGATTGTTAGAAGAACTGTACGACTGCTTTGAATGCCCTATCATTTAATATTGTTATGAATTTTCAAGGACATTAAAGTATATAGAGCAATTGGTCTGTACATCGTAACAACAGAGTGAAAGACAATTTATCTAGAACTTTGCTTTCTTGGTAGATCTTTTATAAGTGAAGGTATCTAAATAAAGTAATATTATTTGTCCAGACTTAATAAAAATAATATCAACAATTTATTTAACGGTATAGGGTATATTTGTTTTGTGAGTAATACACGGATGTATCTGCATAGCTCTTTAATAACTAATAACATATAATAAGTTAATAAACTCTGCTAATAAATATATGTTCATGTCATAGAGAGAATTGAATGTATAATCTAATTGAATTCTGCTTAAGCCCATGTAGGGGCATCTGCGATGGCTTGCGCTTTCCATTACCGTTCATGAACAGGCTCAATCAAACCGATTTTCAACTTTGTAGTTGTGTGTGTTCTTTAAGGATTCTTTATTACTCTCTATTTGATGAAAGATTCTTGAACGTTGTACGGCAAATAACTATGCATGTATGTGTTGATTTCAAAAATGATAACTTTGGTTATTTGCAAATAAGTTACTTCATAGATAGATTGGTTTGGGTCGTTGACTTTAAACAACTTGCCCCTTCGAACACCAGCAGCAACTTTGTATTATTTCATGTGAGGAAGCTATCAAGCTAGCTTACGGATCGTCAATGAATCTACTCGACTCCCTCGGGTCTGAAATAATGCATGCATGGGCACATGAGGTCTTCCTCAACTAGTTAAACTGAACCTGTACTGTGTTAATTCTACGTAAAAACGCACAAAATATAAAATGCATTTAAGTAAGATTTGTAGGGAGCACTTACCTCATAAACACACCACTGAATCGTTTCCTGGAACCTACTAACACTAAACAACGAGTGTAAGATTCCATGCGCATGATAGCAATTGTTTGCCGGCATTTTTGGCGTTCTTTAGGGGTTCTGTTTTGTTCTGTACTTTACCCTGACAGTGTTTTACCAAAGCATTTAGCAATCTTTTTGTTGCTTGTCCCACTCGTTATTCAATCGGTCACGCCAGCACTGAATCAGATTTTCTGTGGTAAGGAAATATATGAGTTATACAGCTTAGACATGTTTAAAGCCAATGCATTTAAATTATGTCAATGTGGCACTAGTTTTATTATTCAATATCTATTTCTAACTAAGTTCAATCTTCAATTTCTATTTAGTGTTTTGTTATGGAAGCAATCAATATAATGTTAAATATACTAAAAAGCAATTTCTAATATCACATTGCACTTGAAGTGCATTCACGCTCATAGAAATCAGTAAATAAGTTAACCGCCATTTACTGTCAATGTGTGATCGTAATAGTCTACACCATAAACTGAGAAAAATGAACCAATTAATTATGCAAAGATCTTTTTTATGTTTTCTAGTACACAGGCTTGAAGTAAGGTCCATTGAAATTTAAATCAGAACGTACTCGTACTTATATTTTCAAATATGCATAGCAGATGGCCGTTTGTGACATTTACAATATCATTTAAATCAAAAACTTTTAAAATTAGTAAGTGCATTTTCAAGTATATATCTTATTTGATGAAACATATTATAATGATGAAACATATTATAATGGAGAATAAATTTTGTAAAGCATGAACACTCATAACACATAAAATATAATGCCGACATAAGAAAGATAATGTCTCCGAGAACCAGGAATCAGAATTTCGCCAGAGACATTGGATTCTCATGCACGAAAAGAAAATCTAACTGGCTTGTGGAGATCTTTTTTGTCGAACTTGGTACACTTTATGTAAAAATATTACATACTATTTAAATTAGGTTTTTGCATTTAAAGTGGATGGGTCTACAACGGGTACAATTTCCATAAGAATTTTAAAAATTACCAAAACAACAGAAATGTATCCTTTGGATATTCTTATAAAATATTCTGGAAAATGTACCAACAACATCAACATGAAATTATATTTGTTATTCTTTTTCGTATGATACTGACTACTGTCTACAAAATTATAAATGGTCTGGCAGATCATTTGTTATTGACAAATTCCAATTTACTTTAAACAGAAGACATGTAGGTCAACAATCTAATCGAACGAAATATTACATGCATGAAAATTCGTGTACATAATGTACAATAAAATGGCGGGATAGTAAAACATGAATGAGAACTGATCTGCAAATGTGTGTTGATGAATGAAATAACGACTTAAAAGTATGGTGGTTGATTTGTGCCTTTCGTGGTTTCGACACGCGACCCCGCCAAGCGAAAAGTAAAAAATTAACAAATTTAATCGGCGGGGGCGTGGTGCGGAAACTTACTGATTAGCGGTAGCACGGGGCAAATTTTGATTAATAAAATTTCGCCCCGTGGGGTCGCCGAGCAAATTTTGTGAAATAAAACGGCGGGCGTGCGGGGCGAAAACACGCTAATTAGCGGGCACGCAGGGCGAAGTTTTATTTATCAAAATTCGCCCCGCGCCCTCAATAATTAGCGTGTTTTGGGGCGTTCTCCAAGGATTCAATTTTATAAAAATTCATGTAAATTATATAAATATTGCATTTTGTACAAGCTGGTGAAAATATTTTCACAAACTTGATTAATGGAAAGTTTATTGCTGACATAAATATTTCTTTTGTCAATTACTATATTTCTAGACAGCATATCTATTAGAATGATAATTTAAATATTTCAATATTTTTCTGATTGCAGTATATTCAGCATTAACTATTTCATAACATTTTTAAATTGACATAGGTCTATGCAAGACCATTTGTGTCACGTGATGACTAACATTATCAAGCTAGGCAAAATTTTTTAATTATCTAGAGAAAATTAGTCTAGTAAAACTCTTTAAGCTTTACAACATGAACAAAAATGCTGGCAGTATATTAGGAATAAGAAAAAATATCTATGTTGAAATATGTTTTTTATCATCTTTCACGACTTTGATGAACAAATTGCTACTATCTTTTTATCATTCCATATTATACCACAAATGACTATGCAGACATTGGATAATGTGAAGTAGGAAATAAAGACAACAATATCAACATTGCATTTTTCCTTTTAATTTATAGGCAAAAATTACCTAATTTGAAAAATAATATTGTGTCGATGTTTCAATTCCGCAACTATAATCCTTCAGAAAAATGAGTTTGTGACATTTGTTCTGCTCTTTCATACAACCAAACACACAAAAGTACAATGCCCCTTAATTTAAATCAAGTATAATGTCGTTTAACCTGGTAATGCTCAAATTTTATTGATTGTAACCCTGATAAAATAACATAATAAAACATTGAAATTACTTTAAAAGCAGACAACTTACATCATCCAAGATATTGTACACCGTACCGTAAGAGGACAAATTTCTTGCAATTGGTATTATAATTCGCATTTTATGTATAAAATTGGCAGACAGACATATCTATTTAATACATCTCAAAATCCCGCTAGTATTTTCTACATGCGATTTATTATTTGTTAACATCTAAGATAACTTAGCGGTAGATAGAAAATGTTGACATAACCGAATTTGGTTGTTATTGCTGAAGGTGTACGTATCAAATTAAAGAGAAGTTTGTCGCTCAAATTAGTATTACTACTTACTAAAGCATATGTTTATTTATTAAAATGTGGAGCCAAAATCTTTTGTTTCATATATTCAAATATATAAATTAATGGGTTAATGTTTTAAATTAATTTGATATTACTGAATCCAGATGAACTTTGTTTCATCAATAGTATGTCTTATACGGTACAGAAAATCGAAATCACTAAAGAAAGCAAAAAACGACAACATTGAAATCAATGAACTGGTTTGTTTCTCTTTTATTTGGTCTGAAAAAAAGAAGACTATTTTTCTGATCTGATGTATTCTGAATAATGCTTTATAGTGATTTTAATATTTTAATATGTTCACAATGTTTCATTAAAATAATTGCATAGACAATATGATTATTTATATTATAACAAGAGAAGTACAAAGTACATTTAGCCTTTTGAACCCATGCACGTTTGAAGAATATCAATTACCCGAAGGGCATTTATTTTAGAGATGTTATAGAAGATGTAATTGCTCGAATTTCAAGAAAACTCTACCATATTTGCATGTTCTCAAGCAAAATCTATATTGATCGTTTTATTTATGTAGCATGCTTTACCTTACAGGCACCTTTACTTAATGTATTTTCTATTTGTCAGCTTTTTATATTTTACTTTCAGATTATCGTTGCAGAACTGTGTTCTTATTAGGATGACAAATGAAAAAAAAATCATTTGAATTATCTATAAACTTACTGATGTGGTTAACATTTTTATACAACAGTCAAAATGGACAATAAATGAAATAATAATCACAATTAATCAGATGAATACATATAATTATAACAATTTATAAACAAACAAATTCGTGATAAATTTTAAGTTTTGATGAAGCTATTGAAAACATTGCTCGAACATTCATCAAGTGTTTTTCTTTATCATAGCATAAATAAATCCGTTTTTACAACATTCGGCGATTGCGATGAAGAAATTAATGTGACTTTCCTCAGATGAATACACGCGCTGTTTGTTAATTTGTCATTATTTTAGTTTCTAAAAAGAATGTATGTCATTGCTTACTTAGGCACAACTTCATATCCATATGTAACGGAAACTTAAAAAACCATAGTCAAGATTATAATTGCATTATTTCTTTTGTCTCTAAAAATCTGAAAACGAGGTGATCCCTCGGAATCAATGCACCAACAGTTTTCCAGCCCATTGTATTTATTGTCTTCAAATCATTACGTACAATGTGTTAAAGTATAAAAAATACTTAATACATTATTATCAGAATATAATAAATATGTTGATATCAATAGACAATTAAATCAAATTAGAAAAAAAACATGCAAAACGGCAGGGGATTGTAAACAATAAAACATTTAATAAAATCCTTTCATTCATTTTGTTTGTAAGTTAAAATTGCATTAATTTTACGGAATGGATCAGATGTAGTTTTTAGTAGCTTTGGTTTTGAAATTTCCATCATTTCAATGATCTTTCTTCATGTAATACATATAAAAATTTGAAATGTACTTAAGAAAAAAAAACAAAAAAACTTGCAAATATAGATCTTATTTCTATCGCATTTTCATTTTAACAATTTACTAGTATCTTGTGTATGTGATTTTTTGCCTTAATGTAGATCGATGCTCAAATATCAATATCTATAGTCATTTTCTCCTTTCTTCTGTACTGCCTTTTTCAGCAGGACAATTTTGAATTATATCAATAAAGCAGTTATTCTCTTAATATATAAAGGTTATTGCACACTGACATGACCATGCATTAAATTAGTCAATAAGAAAACATTTATATCCTTGCATAGTTGGTAAAATTAGGCAAGATAAAAATAAAAAAGTGCAAGTACTTTTGATATTAAATATTGTTTATACAGACATATACATGTATGTTTATTTTTTATAATATTATTATGTCGACATTTAAATTACGTAAAGTCTTTAAAGAAATATATATTGTGACCTTCTTTTTGAACACTAGTTTTACTAAATAAACAAACAACCATTCACACCAATGCAACAGAATCCCTTTTAATTTAATTCAAACTCATATTTCATCATTCTAGATTGTCGTTTAGCCTTATATTGTTACAGTTCTATAAAAAACTGTCAATGTTCTTAATTTTAACCTAGATTAAATAAGAAATATAACATTAAAACAACATCAATATGAAAGGATTTACTTTACATAAATCAAGATAGTGTGTATTGTAAGAGGCAAAAATACAACATTAATTGTTTGTTTTTTTGAATTTAATAAGTATAAAAATAACCCATTAATTGTACAAGACACACATATCTTTTGTGATTTATATCAATAGTTTTAATGCAAATCCCTTGAGTGCATTCAATATGGTAAATTATTCTCTGAAACGAAAAAAGGACTGTTTCGTGTATAAATTATGTTCACCTAACTTAATTAGGTTGTTATGTTTTAAGGTGTTCTCATTAACATTATAGAAAAAGATAATATGCGTTTAAAAATAAAAGATTAAATAGAAAATTGCTAAGCATATGAACGTGTTTATTTATTGCAAATTGGGAGCTAAAAACCCTTGTCTTATCACATGCATATGATCTTGATTATAAAATTGCCTTTTTGGTTAAATGTTTGAACTGCATGACTTTGAAGTTATTCAAGAATGTTCTTAAACCGTAAAATTTACTTGAACTTCAAAGTCAAATACAAACATTTTCTTAAATTATATAGCACTATTCTATAAATAATTGGACATAGACATGCTGCTCAATATAATCGTCCTGCCTAAACTAAATACGATGTTCAACTTGTTATAATCTGTAATGTCATATTTTATATAAAAATATTATCTCCCTTTTTACAATTTCAGATGTGATTAAAGCAAGTTTTTTTTATAAATAACTGTTATTTTCATACTTGATTTTATATTGAGCATTTGCCCTTACTTGAAAAGTTAAGTATGGGGCCTACTTGTGATGGCTCTTGTTTCAAGTATAAATGCTGTTTGAGCGAATATTTGTCCCCTTCAATGATAGTTCTAGTTTTGTTTTAAAACGTGTAAAAAGAAGCTTCACGCTTTAATCCAAAAAGTTTGCCTTTTAGATAGAAAATTATGTGATATAATGTCTTTACAATTTAATGATTAAAAATTCCCGAAAACATAACTTAAATTTTGTATGAAAAATTAGAAAATCAATCTTAACGATAAATAACCGAAGTTATACAAAGTATGAAATGTACATTTTATATATTTTTATAATACATGTACTAATGACTTTAACAGTAATATGACGTGAAAGGTTGTATGTTTTTAACAAGACAAATTGTTTTAAGGTAACATTATATTTTCATTGCAGAATATATGACGAGAACAAAACACCTTATTAAGACTTATGTCATTATTTCTTAGAAGTTTTACGAGGAAGAAAACTAAGCGGTGTCGATATCATTTTCCTTGAAGAAATTAAACTGTAAACTAAGTTGGATAATGAAGTAGATGAAAAAAATGCGTTTAGACTATATAATAATAAGTGCGTTTTAATAACATTTTTACAGCTTGATATAAACATAAGCTGATAGAATGTTATATTAAAACATGTACAGTATATAAACATAAAGCATGTAATTATATATAAAGATAAGTAGGGCTGCGCTTTAAGAGCCCATGGTACCTTTGAAATGGTTTGCTTGTATTTCACAAACGATTTTCATGTTTGGGTGTCCTGTTATATTTTCAAAAACGTAACTCATTGACCAAATATATGCTCCATCTTTTGCCTCTGTTGCTCTGTAGCAGTTAGTGCAGCTAAAGTAATTTAATATATAGTATGAAGCCAAAATGCTACTCTGTTTGCATATTGCTACTTTTATGGCATACTTTCATTTCACTTTCATTTCACATTCAGTGCTACTTTGCGATAGGCTCTCAAACCATTAAATTCATTTATAAGACTCATTTATGACCTTTGTAAAGAAGTACAAGTTTGATTAAAGAAGGTGATAAGGTTCATTTTTTGTGCAAATTAAACTCATCCTGAAAAAATAATTTAGCCACTTCTTTGTGGTTCTTATATAGAACAAGTGGCAGTACATTCTAGAAAGTCTTTTAATTTTGTCAGAAGATAGATATTTTCAATTACTGTAGATATTTTCTAAATCTAAATTTCAATGAAAACATATCATTTCAATCGTAATTGAAAATATAAATTTATAATAAATTAAAAAGTCTACGGGAGTTGTAATTACTTCTGTAATTAATTCTGGCAACAAAGATCATTATTTGTATCAGAAATATATCATTTTTATAAATAATTAGATATATAAAGAATTCAAAGAAATAAATTGGATCTAAGATCAAGCAATTAGGCATACAGATAAAGAAACTATTAAGACAGGCAAAATCGACGAAATGGTACTGAATTCGGTGCTTGAGTTTCCACTATTACATTCTATATTTCACAATTAAATACATTTTGTTTAAGAGATAAGGCACACACTTTCGTAAAAATTCGTTTAATGTGTAACATTTACCGGCATATTAATAGTTGTTGGAATTATATATTACAAAAAAGAAATCAACACTTGTTTGTTTTGAATAATTAATAATATGTGATTTTCTACTCGCAATTTTTATGCAATTAAAATAGATACGTTTAAGTCATATATTGAAGATATACTTTCTGTTTTGTTCTTATTAAGATTATACTTATTAGATGCATAAATGAGAAGATTTTAAATTGATTTATATCTAATAATAACAAATAATTGATTTATTAATCAATTTACACCCGGTTAAAACTATCAAATGTTTCTTCATGCTTTCATCATACCATTACATCCCGGTTGATAAATTGGTCCCTGGATAAACTAAACGATAAAAAATGATAAGTGATTACTTACGAACATATTTTCAGTGACTCAAATTTACATAATTTAATTATAAATAAATAACATAGAGAAAAATGGAATGATTCTTTAAGAACGCGCAATATGGCAAAATAGAAAATGTTGTAGGCTCGATTTGATAAACCTGTACATAGATGGTACTGGATGAAGCCAGCTATCATCCACGTACCCTACACCGGCTATAAGGTCATCAACTATAATTATAAAATGTTTGAAGATAAATCTGAGAGCAAATGTTATATACCGCAACGAGATTTATAGCCTTTGCAAAACTACTTATAAATTCTGGAAGAAGAAAACGCTAGAGAATTTTTAAAATTGGTATAACTCAATTAAGCCATTTTCTGCACTGTGTAGTATTATTCTCTTTAATCAAGATCAAGAGCATTAACTTATGACAAACTATTTCTACATTTCATTATTTTTTTGTTCAAAACCCGGTTAGATATAAGTGTGCACGAGGATTTTATGAATGATGTTACATCACCGTCGACAGTTTTAAAATTTAAAGGCATTATTTTATTAGGTGTTCAATAAGTAAGCTATTATTTCTTTAACTAGATTATTTAATTTTAAATTCAATGTTTTTATTCGTTAAAGTAGTCAAAAACTAAATATTTTTTACCAAGTTATTTAATAAGTTTAGATAATTTGCATGACAAGTTTTCAGTGCTAAAATAGGTTAAACAACTTTTGCATTTATATGCATTATAGTTGTAAATATCATCACGACATCATGACAGTATAATTCATAATCAAGATAAACAAATGTGCATATGGTACAAAGGCAACTAACAATACTTGAAAAAATCAGTTCAGAGACTCCTTTTAGGACACAATTTGAAGCTTATTTAAGTGTGAACTGGACAATTTAAGAAAATTTCTTGTGATGACAAATTATAACTTGCGATTGGCTTACAACTAAATTATGATAAACAAGATCAACAAAGAAGGGCGGCGTTCAATGAACACAACACCCTCACGACCCAGCAACAAGAACCAGCGGCAAGGAGCCCAGGAGCAGGAGGACCCAAAACACAATAAAACAGGGCGCAAGGGAGAGGACGGACAGGATAATCACTTAAATGTTACTTAAAATGAAATAAAATAAAAGTCACCGACAAGGAAATTAAAGTAACAAATTATTGATTAATCAATAGGCCAACAAAGTAAGACACAGGGGAAGGGGACTCGACATTCGGGGAAGGGAGGGGTAAATTAAAAAAAAATATATTAAGGTCATTTGATATTGACCTTTGACTTTGTGACCCCAATATAGATATGGATCTTTTATTCAATACATAAAATATGACATTACAGATTATAACAAATGTATAAGTAATCATCCTATGAAGTTTGAAAACTGTAAGCCAAATGGAGCTTGTGTTGTGCTTGTGTTGTGCTCCAGAAATCACAATTTTCAGTGTTAATGTCAGTGTGACCATGACCTTTAACCTTATGACCCTTAAGTCAATAGGGTTCATGTATTGGACATGACTGTTCATCCTATGAAATGTTACAGCTTTAGGTAGATTAATACTTAAGTTATTAAGCGAAAACCTTTTTCAGTTTTAAGGTAATAGTGACCTTTAACTTTGACCTTGTGACCCTAAAACTAATAGGGGTCTTCTACTCAGTATTGACAATCATCCTATGAAGTCTAAACACTGTGGGCCAAATGGAAGTTAAGTTATGCTCCAGAAACCACAATTTTCAGTGTAAAGATCATTATGACCCTGACCTTTCACCTTATGACCCTAAATTCAATAAGGGTCATGTATTGGACATGCCTGTTCATCCTATAAAATTTTACAGCTGTAAGTTGATTATTACTTAAGGTATTGACCAGTCGGTTTATGGGATTTACTCCTTTTTTAACTAAAATTATGGACGGAATGAAGCTCATAGACCATTGGATGTTCGCCTGGACAGACAGACTGACGGACGGACGCCAGGGGTGTAACATAATGTCCGGTAATCGTTCGGCCATATAAAAAGATATTACACGCAATCTATGTACGCTCAAATGGTCGATTCCTTCTGTGCACTCTAAATCCTTTATGACTCTGTACCTAAAATCATTTTTGAACACCGATGATGTTACTTTCTTCACCTAGCTACAAAATCGCTAGACGAACGAGGTTCGGACATTAGTAAAAACAATTTTACCTTTTTAAACAGAAAAATGCATTTTGTTACAAATTTAGAAAATTATGTTTTGCTAGTAATGAACTAAGTGCTAGTTTGAATATTTGGAAAAAGATATTTTGCGGTTTAAAGATAGCAGGTGCCATTGACTACCTCTTATCACTGTTTTTTTATGTTTTAGAGACTATATTCTGAGTTTTCATAAAGGGTGCATATAAATAGAGGCGTCGTACTAATTCAAACACTTTTTTAGGTTTATAAAAATCAAACATGTTTCAGGATGTAACTAATTCCAACTGATCAGTTTTAATGATGAAAATCAACGTCTTCTTTTATATGCAGTCCTTTTTAAGCTGACAGGAATTCACCACAACATAATTTGCCTGAATAACGTTGGCATATTTTACGCTTCTCACACTGAACATAAACATTTTACTGTCATTAATTAACCGAGTTTACAAACTATCACGAAGCGATGACACATGCGTTAATGTAACTGTCTTGTTAATGTCGTAGTAGAAAAATACGAGAAAAAGACTGGATGAAGAAAGTATTTAATATCTTTTAATTAACTATTCTAGAGTAAAATCAAATGCTTTATAACATAATTAAGGGGAAGATTTTCTAATGAAAATAATTGATCAAAAGATTTTACAGTAATAATATGTAGTTAATGTTATAAACAAAGCTGGATGAAGGAACGCTTTCATGAACTGATGCTTCTCTTAAAACAAGTTGATTTAGTCACGTTTTGTTCTTCAAATATTAGATTTGTTGGTAAGATTTGAGTAATTTCATGCTCCTTACTTTACATAAATGTAAAAAATGTTTTGCTACTATATCTGTCCACATGAAAGAGTAAATTAAAACATATTCACTCGATATCGTACGCATATTTGGGTTAACGTGAAGCAAAACATTTGCACTACACACGAGTATTTATCAATCCGTCATGTACCATACACACAGGTAAATACGACATGCAGTTGAATTATTCTAAATTTAAAATTAGTGAATTTGATATTGAATTTTTAAAATTATTTTATTTTTATTTTATATATTGTCAAACATATGGAAATGAAATGAACTTATAATGTGAAACTTCGTTTTATCTTACGACAGCCTACAAATTTGGTAAAACCTAATAAACGTATATAGCCATCAAAATTTAAATTTGAATCATTTTGAAACTTTCATCTGGACACTCCACAAATTTATTTATGAAAAACAGGAAAGATCAACCAGGGTGATCGATATTCATATAAAGCAGTCATATATTTATGATATGAATGTTAGTTAACCACTATGAAAAGAACCTGTTTCTGGTTTGTGTAAATATTATATAAGGTTTATAAAACTTTTTATTTGATGTTTGGTAGAAAAAACAAAATAGTAAGCTCGATTATTAAGCAGGTTGTAATTCATATTGTGTGTTAACATGGCTTATATAGCACTTTCAATTAAACGAAAAAGTGTCGTCTTTACCATTTACATACGGTACACATAGGCTACGTAATGGTGAACAAGTTCAAAATTATATTATTTTCAAGACGGTTTACAGCGTTTCATCTACACTTACCTTATTAGCAAAAACTTAATATGGAAGACCAAATTATACCTTAATGAGTTTTTTTGGGGTTTTACGTCGCAGCAAAAAATTGGCGATTTTACAGCTTCACTAATGGAGAGAAATATCAGGTGTCTCTTCATGAATGATGTCAGGCACGATCGGGCACCTGACTAAAACCACCGACGTTCTGCTGTTTATATGAATAGCTTCTTCGCATGAAAAATATCCGAAGTTACCGACGGATAACAAACCAACAGCGGTGATGGGTTAATGATTTGAAGTTAACTACCTTTATCACGGACGACCCAGGCACAATTTAGTTTTTTAGATAGTTGCAAAGTGCATTTACTAAAAGTATAGCTATGGTGTTTGCTGTTTGTAACCTGTTACGATAAAACGCCTGGTAGTTTAAGAGATTAGCTATTAACATTATTTGTACAGCTGTTTAGCAAAACAAGGTATGTAGAGAAATTGGTCTAGTGATCTGTTTGCAGAGGAAAGCAAATTTCAAGTACTTGCTTGTAATGGATGACATGCAACTTATATCGTCATCTTAGAGCAATAACGTAATAAGTGATTCTAAATTAAATAGCAGTTATTCAGTTATTGCACTAAGGTGACGATGTATTCTGTTATCAATAAAAGTTGATAATGCTGCACTTTTTGAAATGTGTGTCATATTTCAATCATAAACATTTTTTTAAGCTTTTTTCTGATTCGTTGTTGGACTATTGTGTTAGGGTAGATCATCGGACTCTAATCCTGTTTGGTATTTTAAACCCAACAAGTTTTAAGATATTATTTTAACTACCAAACTACCACAATTTAAACAGGTGTGATTACTGGTTGTGACATCCAGGAACAAATTATAAAAAATAAAATGACGATTCCACTTTTTTAAAAAATGAACGTTACCAATACATTTCGAACATTATTGATACAAATTTTCATGGATAACATGGATTATTGATAAGTTTTGTATAGTAAAATATAAAATTGAACTTATTTTTTGTAAATGTAAAGTTATTTTAACGTTAGCGTGAATAGCAGTAAAATACAATTTTCAATTAATTTGAATAAATTTCTTTATAGTCTTTTACATGTTTTACATATCTTTCTTCTGTTTTAGTTGCCTCTGCTGATCTATGTTAGGAATTGAATTTTTTTGTGTTTAAGCATTTTGTATCACAGTGGAGTTCTTTTAAGGCAAAAGTTAATGACTATGTTTTGGAATAAATACTGCTCACCATGATATTCTATAAACGCGTTTCAAAATTATAAATGTTATATACCATTTTCGATATTCTTCTTTTTTCTCCCTTACTTCTGTTCTCTTTTTTTAAGGTCACTAGCAGCTTGATATCCTGTTATAATGTTGTCTTGTAATTGAAACAGCACGAGACCTCACATACATCTTTCGAACGTTAGTCTCATGTGAGAGATTTATTGTCTCGTTGGCATTTCTTTAGAAAGTTTATTGAAATGAAAATGACATAAACATTTGCCAACCTTTTTCCAAAACATTCAAATGGAAACAAGATGTGTGAATATAGGTATTTTTCCTGTTGTTATAATATTTTAGAAAGAAACTTTCGCATTATTTTTATTTATGTGAAACTCTTTCCGGAAACAAAACCAAATCATAAAATTATATCTGTATCAAATAAAAAAGTAAATCCAATGTCAACAGCTCTAGCATTTGGCTTTTTTATGTCCGTGACCTTCTTTCTGAACCAAGTTTTCGTGTCAATATTGAAAGTTATTTGCCAGGTGTTTAAAATTAATTACACTAGACATTTAGCTTCGCTGTCAATTAAGATCAGTCAGTCAAGATTACATCCATGATTGATAAGCGGACGTAATCACAGAGAGTGTAAAAAGTAAAGCCAAATAGATGTCATTGCCATTCTCTTGGCAGCAATAGTCTTATTTGTTTCAAGTAATACAATTAGACCTCTTAGGTCCAGAATTGTATAAACATTAACTGGTCACTTTAGTCACTTAATTTGCATTTTAACACTGAAACAAAACTTGCTTATTGCACCATCTTAGCTTTAAAGATTTTAGTTTATAGATATACAATTAGAATTTTGATGAAGAGACGTATTCTTATTTACGAGTATTAATAATGAATTCTATAAATACAAACTTCTATATAAAAGCCTTTTTATATGTATGTTCCGAAACAGCTGTAGTCCAATGTCTTTAACTTCATATTTTATTCAGAGACAAACTATTATAATATTGAAAAAAGAATTTAAACTGATGAAGTAATTTTTAGTGTTAAAGTATAATGTGAAATACGGACAATTTACTCTGATTGAATTACATAAGGCAAGTAGCTGAAAAGTTGAACTTCAACTTTTTTCAGTACTGAGTATCCTATTATCTATCCAAATATCAAAGAAATGAAAAACGTTGTACTTTATACATTGTCGTCAAAATGATTAATGATAATGACAAACTTATATACACAAGGAGGAAAATATGTTTAAAAACTATAGAAAATATAATTCTAGTTTAGGAAGAATGAATAGGAAGACTGTAATTCGTGACTTAGTAAAATAAAATAACAATGTCGCAAAAAGTTACTTGAAAGGTTACATTTCTTCATTTGAATTAAATAAATCGTCCCAACAAAAATCGACTTTTTTCAACAGATATTCTATATTCTATCCGATTGACATATGTGATGTCAGGTCAGTAAAACAGAGTATACTCTCATTATTCAAATTAACTTTTATGTGTCGAGACTGCTTCATTATTTTACACTTATTATGTCTTAGAGGTGTTGTGTCGTGTGAAAAATAAGCCACAACATCCGATAAATGTCTAGACATTACGACATCAAACGAATTTCATAAAAGTTGATTTATATGTATATGTGTATAAATGTTAAAGATGGACTAAGCTTACTATGGTTTACATTGTTGGACTTTATTTTGCATAATGTGTTCTATTGTATACATTTGCAGCGTTCATTGCGTGGCTTCAAACCACTTGCCTGTCACCGCTGTGGGTTCGAATATCGCCAGGGACTTTAATGTTAATACAATTTATTTCAGTCTGATTTATTGGAAGCTTAAAGCATATTTTGAGTGTAAAGTTTCTTGCTTAAGAAAACAACGGCTTGTCCCTTACGAGATTGTAACCACGCTACCAACAACTAATAGATTACTAGTAATCTAGTACCACTCGGACACGTCGCAAGGGACTTTGTCATGTGATGAACTATCCAGCTAGCTTACGGAACGTCGGTGCTTCTAATAAGGTGCCCTTTTGTGTCTGAAATAATGCACGGAGGTGCACCTGAAGTCCTCCTTCAAAAATAAATCTTGAAAGTCGCCATTTGACATCTTAATAAAATATAAACAATGATTTAAAATGAATTATTTCAGATTTTGGAACAATTATTCATACCCCATCTATTTCAGCTTCTCACTGTTATTTCAGGAAAGTTGCATATCAGTGAGGCAGTGTTCCTCATATCTTCTATACAAACAGCTTTGACCTTCATTACGGGAAGAAGTATCTGTACCCTAAAAGTTAAACATAGCTGGTTTGAAACAAAAATATCAAAAACAGTTGCTGACAGAAATTCAGGACAATGCTAGACAATTGAATAAATAGTGTATATTTTTCTTCCCGATATTTTCAAAATATTTAATAAGCATATATCATAATTAAACAGCAAATGATTATAATATTTACTCATTACTTCTAATATTTAAACACATATTCATTTTATTTTTAACAGGTCAATTACACGGATATTATGTACAGGTAATGTCAATCTGTACACCCATTTTTGATATGAGGCAAATTATTATATCTATATGAACTAATTCTAAAATTGATATATTTTCCTATCTTCCTAGATTAACAATCAATTTAATGTTATTAAGAGATGATAGTCAGTGTGGTTTCTTAGTTGGAGTTTAATACATGATTGACCGACTATGGTTTCTTAGTTGGAGTTTAATACATGATTGACCTACTACTCATCACATTTAACGTATGAGTCTGCTGTTAGAGACCAATGAGCAATAGTAGAAAAGTTGCCATGCCCGATGATCAAATCAGCGACCCCTTGAATTGAAATCAGATGCTTTTCCTATCGACAAGGCGCTGATAAATTTACTTGAAACATAACAGTAATGAAAAAAATACAACGTGCTACATGTTTTAACCGTATTTACAATTTAACGTAACATCGATTTAGGGCTTTAATACAAATTAAAGACCAATCCATTTAGCTCGGCGATTATCATTTTATCTTCTGCATAATTATTATATCAGGACATTAATCATCAGAACATTTGCCTTAAATATATTAATGTGCAAAACTTGAAAGAATAATTACGCAAATGACAAGTCAGAAATAGGAAAATTAATGATAGGCATCGCACAAAAAATCTTGTCGTTATCTTTTAGAATACATCTCTCAATACCATACGTTTTGAAAACAGTAAACATCATTATTTCATAACACATATAAAACTATTTGTTACAAGACAAATTGTTGATGCATAGCATCAAACATAGGCTGTAATTATTTTTTGTTAACTTAATTTTTGTTTTAAAAAATGGCATATGAAACATTAAAAGACCATTCGTGTTTGTGACAGAAACAAGAATGGCACATTCAAACACCAAAACTGGCATCCAAATGATTGGAATTTGATGACCTAAATTAAACCTTCATTAGAGATATACGAGTACAACAAGTTGTAAAAATACATAACACTTTTATCAGCTTGATATTTGACTTTAACAGTTTGAATCATGTGTATACGGAATTTCATATGGAAAAAGTTTATCACTTTCAATTATAAATCTTTTATGTTAATTTTTTAACACACACTGCTATTCTTTTCCTTTTACATATTTAGACTAATTTCTAGAGCAAAACATGTTCCTATCACTAACGCAAGACACGTATTTCAGTTGCCTGCATCAGGACCCGAAACTTAGACCTCTTACATCCTAAGCAATCATCTAGTTATTAGGGGAAAAAAAGAACCAAATCAAATTACTCTAAATTTAGATTTTCCATTAGGTAGGGTTCGTGATCCTTCATTAAATAATAAAAATAACCAATAAACAAAAAATACAAATTCAAAGCAGGCTTGATGTCAATCTTCACAATCTCGTAGAAATTATTCCATGTTGAAAAGCCGTTACATTTTTGGAGGGAAATCAATACAATATCACTTTTGTAATTGTTACGAAACATTACGCATGTGATAAAGTAACGTTATATGTAAAATAATCATTTTGCATTTTAGCGAGATTTTGAGTATTATTTAAGCACATATCAGTGACGTTTTCCACTATCATAGATCTATAAAATTATTTATGATTATTATGATTATTTGAACACATTCATTCAGCTGATATCGATTCCAAAAATTTTAAGGTTGAATATCTCTTAGGACGATCATGTTGGACTAAGTCTTTTAAACATTTTCTAATGAATAAACCAAATCTCGAATTTTCAGCTATTTGTAATCTGTTGTCATTGATATTTCATACTAACAAATAATAATTTCTAGAAAAAATAAAGATACCAGTCTGAACATTTAAACATAAACATGTGAGCCAATAGTTAACTGAACTACGTTTTTCTTTACACACCGCTTTTAGCATGTAAATCTTTCTTCGACGGATATAAAAAAAATGGGAAAAGGGAGATTCTTCAACAGCAATAGCTAAACACGTAGAATCGGGTTGGTTTTATTACGACATGGTCTCTCATCTCTTTTTTTAAAATAGCGCTAACAATTTATTGCTTACACCATCCTTATTTTACAAAATGAAACATTGTTGTTGTGACATTAACGTCAGAAATATCAGCATATATACACTGTAAAATTACTGCCTCGCTAAAAATAAGTCATTACTTTAAGTTAACAAATTTACATAACTTGCATCGACGAAAAGGCTAAATTATAAGTTTCATTCGACATGTTACATTCGACACTTATTCAATTACCAAAGGAGAGATGATATGGATTCAATAATTTACACTTTTTCGAAATCGTTACGAGTATCACACTAAGAAAGAATACATGATTGAATAAACACGTTGTAAATGGTTGGTATATCGATCAGAAAGAAACAATTTTAATTCATCTACATAACATGACAATGTATGTTATCATGTTTGCGATTCAAATTGTACTTTTAGTTATGTCCAAAATTCTTAAACATAAATCAGAAAAGCACTTTTCGTGTAACTGTCTGAATCAGCGAACAATTGAGATTGATTTCCTTGAAGACTGAGATGTCACGATCTATTTACTATAAATGTCTGACAATTATATATATAACATATAGAACACTGAATTTACTCTGTCATTTTATTTTTTGTTTAGACTATTCAGTTTGTTCAGTTAATATCACGTCACAACTATATATAAATATGTAAATATAACTGCAAAAAAGTCTCGTCAATATTAGCAAGGGTAAAATGTGCATGTCAAATGTAAATAAATATGATTTCAAAAAGAAATAAGAGTGTTTGTAAGGGTGAACATAATAAAACAATATCTATATCATGTTTTGCACTGATGAAGGCATCTAGCTGAAACGTATGCAATAGATAATTACTGAATGTTCGTGTTTGTGTAGCTAGTTTGTTTTTACGGGTGAAATAATAAATCTATAAAAAGTATATAAATATTACATTTCTTTTTAATAACATGCTAATTCCGTAGTATTAAATGTCATAAAAATAGTTAAATGTGTCAGTATTTTAATATTTCAAGAGCATTTATGAAATACCATGAACGAATTTCAAACAGATCGATATTAATTTCGCCATAAACATTACCTCGTTATTCGTTTAAATACAATTGCTTGATTCAAATATATGTTTATTAAAAGAATGCGTACATTTTTAATCAAATAGCAAAATATAAAAATAAAAATTAGCAAAACAATAATATAATTGTCTATTAAAACCTTATATCTACCCAAACAAATTAATTCATTGCAACAAGGACGTTTACATATGTTGGATATGTTTCAAATAAAAGCAATAATTGACTGGACAAATGCATTTAAGAATATTTTACAAGTTGTTGCTATAAATTAAGTAAAACATATATTTTTCTTCTAACAACAGAATTAGAAAGAACTCACAATGAAGTCTTCAAAACCATTGTATTATTATTTATCCTACATCATATTTTATTAATGTTTATTGATTGATATTTCAATATTGTTTTCAAATTTATACGAATTTACTGTTAAGTGATTTAAATTATGTCGTGTAAAATAAACTAGTATAAAGACCCTTTAGATATGTTCATGCCTGGCACTATTTTAAGTAAAATTATACGTTTTTTTCTGCATAAAAATTGCAACAAATGTTCATGAAAAAGATAACAATTGTTACAAATGATAACAATAATAGTACGATCTTTACAGTTACAGGAACATTTACGACCGTTTTGAATTTTATGTAATTTGATATTGTTAGGAATTTACCAGGACACTAATGTATCTGGAGCAATTGGTCTGTACATTGTAACATCAGAGTGGGAGACAATTTATCTAGAACTATGCGTTATTGATAGATCTTTAATCAGTGAACGTGTCTAAATAGAAATATCATATATTTAACATAAAAAATAAGTAAATGAACGCGTGTGCCCTTAACGAGAAGACAATGGGCGGAACTAAATAAAATGGAATTTTGAAAGGGGGTCTGAGGTACTGAAGCCTGCATATCACATACAAGACGTCAAAAGACAAATTTAAAAAGCAGGCAACATATCCTTAGGATGATTATACAGTATTTAAGCTGGAATACTGAAAAATCACCGAAGGTAAAAAGGGCCAAAAAGAAGAATCTAAAAGTACCACATAACATGTATACACAGCAATAATGTCGTGCTGAAAGCTTCCACTACTTGCAAGTGGAAATGGCCTGTCATTGAGGGTTATGTGTACACAGGGTACACTCTCGATACATTACTATGTATTTTATCGATTTACAATGTAAATATCATGACATTATGTGATGTAGAATGCACCATGCTATGTGGAAATCTTGGTGGTTAGCAAACTTTGAGTAGTATATATATAAAGATTACATAAGTGATAGCAATAATAGTATGATTGTTACAGTTACAAGAACATTTACGACTGCTTTGAATGCCCTGTCGTATAATATTGTTAGACATTTTCGAGGACACGCAAGTATCTGGAGCAATTGGTCTGTACATCGTAACAGCAGAGTTGAGAACAATTTACTATACGTTATTGGTAGATCCTTTATAAATGAAGGTTCTGAAACAAAGTATTGCATAATCTACATAATTCTTTAAAAATTAAAACCTCTGAAGAATATTAAATTATTAACACTTTGTTACCCTTAACTTCCTTTTAAAAGCTATACTCTATATGTTCATGTTACATAGCAAGAGCGATTATTAACCCTGTGGGTTGAATAAACCTGTGATGGTTTCACAAAACGATAATTGTGGATATTTGCGATCAAGTTACTTCATAGATAGATAAGTTAATACAGAATTCTGAGCGAGCGTGACCGAATGGTTAAGGTCGTTGACATCAAACAACTAACCCCTTTCCGTTGTAGGTTCATATTCACTAGGAATTTTTGAATCTTTCATGTGAGAAATCTATGATTACGGAGCATCGATGGCTCTTATGCACCGAGGTGCACCTGAAGTTTTCCTTCACCAGTAAAGCTGAAAATGTACTGTGTAAGTAGTAAGTGAAACCGAATTAAATACAAAATACTTTCAAGTAGGATTGTGTACGAAACCTTTTGCTGAAAAACACGCTCGAATCGTTTCCTGAAGATTGTAAAGAATGAAGCCTACCAACACTAAACAACGACTCTTTTATTTCCTGCTCGTGGAAACATTGGCTTACCACCGTTTTGGCGTTCTTTAGGATTCTGTTTTCTATGTTATTTATCCTGACTGTTCACAACAACGCCTTCAGCAATCCTTAGAGTGCTTGAACGATGTGTTATTTAATCATTGACGCCACCACGCAGGTATTTTTTATGTAAATAATTGTATGAGCTATACAGCATTGATGTGTTTAATGCAATTGCAATTAAATAATGTAAATGTGGCACTAGTTTTAAAATTAAGTTACTATTGCATACAAAGTTCATTCTTCATTTTCTATTAAGTGGTTTTGTTAAAGATGTAATCAATAGAATGTTTGATATGCTAAATTGCAATTGCTAATATCACATTGCACTTGAAGTGAAGTACATTTACGCTCAAAGAAACGAGCACCAGTATATGAATTAACTGCCATCATTCATTTAACGTCAATGCCTGAACGTAATAGTCTATAACAGCATAAAATGTGAATAATGAACCAAGTGATCATGAAAAGATTACTTCAAGTACACAGGTTTGAAATAACATCCATTGATTTTAAAACAGAACGTGCTCGTATGATAAAATACGTTTTCTTATGTCATTTGGGTATGCACAACAGATGGCCACATGTTTTATTTACACTTTCATTTTAAAAACACTTTAGTAAGTGTATTTTCCAGTTTATACCTTATTTTATGATACATTTTATAATGAAGAATGTATTTTGTAAAGCATGGTCATTCATAACACTTACTGTAAATTATAAGGCATAAGAAATATTACCTCGCCGAGTACCAATAATCTGAATTTGAAATTTGCCTGAGACAATAAGAAAAGAAACAAACTGGTTTGTGGACATGTGTTGTTATTCTACCTAGATTCAGTTAATATTAATATATTTCGGAGGTTTTTGGAATTAAATACAAGAAATTGAAGGTTGACATATCATCATTTTTCTAAAAATCAAATGAAAATATTACATGCATGAAAATCCGTACACATGATGCACAAGAATTGGTATATGACCAAATAATAAAATAAAAGAATAAGGCCTGATCTTCAAATGTGTGATGATGAAAGGTATAAGGACTTAAAAGATTTTTAGAATGAGGCCAGTTTTGAATCAATAATGTTATACCAATTTATGTTAATATAGTTTATCAGAGGTAACTGTTTTTTACTATTTTAGCACACTGCAATATACAAAAAATCAGCTTAATATCGGGTTTCAGATAAAGCATTTGAATGAGAGAAATAAGCGAAATGCATTAAGTTAGTGGTGCCTTATCCATAACATTTATCCAAACAATTAGATTAAATGGAAAAAAATGCTGAAAAATATGTATTTTTTATGAAAGATGCAACATTTCTTTTGTCAAATTATTTCAGGACAATATTTCTATTAAAATGACAGTTTAGATATTTAAATATATTTCTGATTGCAGTGTATTCCACATTACATTACATTACTAACCATTTAATAGAATTTTTAAATTGACATAGTTCTTTGTAAGAATATTTATGTCACGTGATGAAAAAAATCTTATAAAACCAGGAATCTACAGAAATTAGACTAGTAGTAAAATTATCTAAGCTTTACAGCATGAACGATATGTTGCCGTTATATACGGGATAAAAAAACAATATCAATGTTTAAAATACGGTTAATATCATCTTTAACGACTTTGATGAACAAATGAGTAATATCTTTTTATGATTCCATATTATATTACAACTGACTATGCAGTTATTGCATAATGTGAAGTAGGAAATATAGACAACACTATCAACATTGTATTTTTCTTATTATTTCATAGGCTGACATATCTAATTTCAAGAATGACATTCTGTCGATGTTTGTATTACGCAACTATAAGTCCTTAGACGAAATGAGCTTTGTGACCTTCTGTTGTTGTTTTTCTGCTCCAACAAACAACCAAACACACGAAGTACAATGCCCTTTTATTCAATGTAGTTAAGCCTGGTAATGTTAAGTTTTATTGATTGTAATCCAGATAATATATCATAATAAAACATTGAAATTACATTTAAAGCAGACAACTTACATCATCCAAGATATTGTGCACCATAAGAGGACACATATCTTGCAATGGATATTATAATACGCATTTTATGTATAAAATTACTCACAGAATGTGGCAGACAGACATATCTATTTTATTCATCGCAAAATCCCGCGAGTGTTTCCTACATGTGATTTATCATTTGTTAACATCTAAGACAATTTAGCAGTAAGTATATAGAAAATGTTGACATAACTGAATTAAGTTGTTATTGTTGAAGATGTACGTATCAAAATTGAAGAAATATTTGGCTTAAAACGAACACTGAAATTATTAAAACTAAACATATGTTTACTTAATGTTTATTTAGTAAAGTTTGGACCTAAAACTATTTGCATCATATATAAATGGTTTAATGTTTTAAATTTATTTGATAATGTTGACTGCAGACGAAATTTGTAAAAGTATGTCTTATCTAAAACAATGTTCAATAGGCTAGAGAAAAACGGAATCGTAAAAACTGACAACATTGAAAATAATGAAGCAAATGTATTCGAACATTTACGATATATTTGGTTTGAACATTTTTTTATCGTTTGACAAAAAATACGAGAACAAAGGTCAAATTGAATAGCGACATTTACGGAATACAGCACACGAAAACATCAAGTCACGTAGATCCATCGGAAAGCACAAAGAAACGCGTTAAGCAAAAACAGGATACGCTGTTGGGAAATGGTAAAATGGGTAGAGCAGGGAGAGGCAAGACATTTATTACTGCTTTAAAAACATATTGATATAATAATCAATAGAAGCATCTATTCGCTTACCAAACAAAGTAATGATTTGTAATGTACTTTATAATGAATGAAATTGCATGTATGATAGTATCAAGATACATGTATATTAACGTCACAACAAAGCTAATTGTGTTGTTCTGTGCAGCCAGAATAATTGGTATGAGTAATGTATTTCAATAGATAAATCTTGTATAATTAAAAGTTCATTGCAGGAGTGCTAATTCAAATGCATCAAAATGATTTAACTTAAAAAAGAAATGGGTCGTGGTAAACTATGTTATTTATTTGTTTAGTAGTTTCTAAATACAGAAATACTATCAAATTTTAGAAATAAAAAACATACGAAAAATCTAATTTGCTCAGTTAATGTTGAAACTTGTTTCTGTCGTGTGAGCGCAAAATTGGAATTGAATATGAAAGAAAAATCTTTTTTTACAATGTTTCATTAAAATAATTGCATAGACAATATATTTATATTATAACAAGAGAAGTACAAATTACATTTAGCCTTTTGAACCCATGCACGTTTTGAAGAATATGAATTACCAGAAGGGCATTTATTTTTTAGATGTTGTAGAAGATATGATTGCTCGAATTTTAGGGAAACTCTACCATAATTGCATGTTCTCAAGCAAATTGTATATTGATCGTTTTATTTATGTAGCAAGCTTTACCTTAGAGGCACCTTTACTTAATATATTTTCCATTTGTAAGCTTTTAATATTTTTCTTTCAGATTATCGTTGCAGAACTATGTTCTTATTAGGATGACAAATGGAAAATTTGCATTTCAGTTATTTATAAATTTACTGATGTAATGCACATTTTTGTTCAACAGTCAAAATGTCATTCATAATAATTACAATTTAAATCAGATGAATACACATAATTGTAACAATTTATTAACAAACAGTAACTTATAGATAATTTGTTAGTTTTGTGGAAACTATTGAAAACATTGCTCGAACATTCATGGAGGGTTTTTCTTTATCATAGCATGCCGACATCTTTTAGTTTTTACGTTTACAATCAGCTTTGAATCAGTAAATTTTATAAATGAATTAATTCGTTTAACAATGAGAATATTTACAAGATACGGCGATGAAGAAATGTCACTTTCCTCAGATTTCCTCAGATGAATACACGCGATGTTTGTTAATTTGTCATTATTTTAGTTTCTCAAAAGAATTTATGTCATTGGTAACTTAGGCACAACTTCATATCCCCATGTAACAGAAACTTAAAAATAACGGTAGTACAATTGCAATTTTCATTTTTTTTCTTTAAAAAAGCAGTAACTTAACTAAATTGTCTACATTTAAAGCATTAACTGTAGTTTGTCCAATTGTCTTTGCTGCAGTTATTTTGACCATAGTGCATTTTTTCTTTTGCCTCTAAAAATCTGGAAAGAGGTGGTCTATCGGAATCAATGCACCAACAGGTTTTAATGAAAACTGCAGAACAAAATTGAATTTATCTTCCCTAGAGTTAAGTTAGAAATCGTCAATTGGTCAAGGTATGAAAACAATACATTGTTGTTTTCCATCCAATGGTATTTATTGTCTTCAAATCATTACGTACAATGTGTAAAAGTATAAAAAATACTTAATTCATTACCATCAGAATATAATAGATATGTTGATAAGTCAATAGAATCAAATTAGAAAAGAAAACATGCAAAACGGCAGAGGGGTTGAAACCAATAAAACAATTAATAAAATTATTTTATTCATTTTGTTTTTAAGTTAAAATCGTCTTAACGGAATGGAGATGTAGTTTTTAGCAGTCCTTTTTGTTTACATATTAAAAAGATATTCTACGTACTAACCTATAACTGATGATCGCTGTGAATGTAAACTTTTAGTGTGAAAGTTTCTGTTTGCTTTTACGTCGTTTAACGTTGATATTAAGACTTTAGATGAATTTAATATTTATCCATCTTTATGTTATACATATAAAAATTGAAAATGTACTTTAAGAAAAACAAACTTGTAAATATAGGCCTTTATCCTGGCGAATTTTTTAACAATTTATTTGTATCTTGTCAATGTGTTGTTTCCCTAATGTAGATCGATGCTCAAATATAAAGATTCTTTCAGTAATTTTCTTCTTCTTTCTCACGTTTACAAAACACATACACATGATTCCATTAATTTGCCTTTTCTGTAATTGTTATTTTTAAAAAAATGATTTCAGCAGGACAATTTTGAATTATATCAATAGAGCAGTTATTTTCTTAAAAATGAAGATTAATCCATACCGATAACGTCAATGTTTGGTCAATATGAAATTATGCATATTGTTGCTTAGTTGGTAAAATCAGGCAAGATAAATAAAAATAAAGTGCATGTACCCTTAGGATTTTTTTTTTCACACAGGCAAATATTTCTTTTAATTTCAAGATTATTATGTCGATATATAAATTACGGAACTTATGGTCTTTAAAGAAATATGTGTTGTGACATTTTTTATAAACACTAGTGCACAAACAAACAACCAACACACACCTATTCTATAACACGCCCCTTAGATAGAATGCCTTTTCATTTAAATAGAAATTAAAAATTTTATAATCCTAGATTGTCGTAAGCCTTATATTGTTACAGTTTTATAATAAATTGTTAGTGTGTTCTCGATTTTAACCCAGATTAAATAAGAAGTAGGGCATTAAAACAATATCAATAGACGTTTTTACATTACTCAAGATAGTGTATGCTGTAAGAGGAAAATACAACGTTGATTTTGTTTTACAATTAACGTATAAAGTCGCCCATAAAATGTGCCAGACAAACATATTCATTGTGATTTATTCTATACAGTTTTTAACGCAAATCCCTTGTGCGTATTCAATATGATAAATTAATCTGTGAATTCTAAAAAAGGACCGTTTCGTGTATAAGGTTTGTTGACATTACTAAATTCAGTTGTTATTTTTTAGGGTGCACTCATTTACGTTAAAAAAGATAATATACGTTTAAAAATAAACGATTAAATGAAAAATGCTAAGTATATGTAAGTGTTTATGAATTGCATTTTGAGAGCTAAAACGCCTTGTATTATAACGTATATTAATAGATATTGACTATGAATTGACCTTTATAGTTAGATTATGGAACTATATGTGTTATTCAACTTACAGAATGTTCTTTAATCGTACAATTTACTTGAACTTCAAAGTCAAATACGATACTTAAACTTCAAAGTCCAATACCACATGTTCTTAAAATTATATAGGACTTATTCTATAAATAATTGGACACAGAAACATGTTGGTCAATATAATCATACTTCTATAATTGAATACGATTTTCAACTTGTAATAATCTTAAAGGTCATATTTATATTGAGCAACTGCCATCGCATGGGGCCAACTTTTGCAGGAATAAAATAATGCTGTTTATGCGAATATTAATCGCTTTCAATGATAGTTTTAGTTTAGTTTAAAACCTGTAAATTTAGGCTAAACACTAAAATCGAAGACTTTGCCTTTTGGATTATGTCTTCACTATTTAATGACTTAAATTTCCAGCAAACGTTACTTTAATCTTGTATGAAAAATGAAAGGTACCTTTTAAAGTGTAAATAACAAAAATTATACAAAGTAAAAATCATTATATCATCTTATATTTATTTTAACACTAATGATTTGAACTGTAATAAGTCAGTTTTTAATGCCTGACTCACGCACAATGCCGCATAAGAGATTGAATGTGTTGAAAAGACAAATTGCTTGAAGGTCATATTTTATTTTCATTGTAGAATATACGAAAACAAAATACCCTAGTATTATGACTTATGTCATCATTTCTAAGAACTTTCACAAGGAAGTAATATAAGCTGTGTCGATATCACTTTCCTTGAAACAATAAATTACTTCCTTGTAAAAACTGATTTATCACAGCAACCACTTTATTTTTATAGTTCTTCAAACTACTTGAAGTTGGATAATGAAAAAGATTAAAAAGTGTGCGTTTAGACTATAATAAGTGCGTTTTAATAACAGTTAGACAGCTTGATATAAAAATTAGCTGACAGAATGTTATATTAAAACATATATAAACATAAATGAAGCAATTATAAATGAGGATAAATATGATTTTTATTTTAATTATCCTGTTATAGTTTCCAAACATTACTCATTAGCCAAATACCTGAACCATCCTTTACCTCTGTTGCGTTTAAGCAATTAGTGCAGCTAAAGTGATTTAGTATATTGTTTACATTTTGCTACTTTTATGACATATTTTTATTTCACTATCAGTGTTACTTTATGAAAAGCTCGCAACCATTATTTAAACATTATAAGACTCAATTGTGTCCTTGCTACTTAAGAAGTACAAGTTCATTCGTTTCTTGGTAATTATGTGCCTTTTTGTTAATATTTGACTATTAATTTCTGATTGATTCAATCCAAAACAAGTTTGGAATTTGGCGAGACGATAACCATATATGATAGTTTCAAGACATGCGTAACGCAATGACAAATATGTACATCAAAACAGGTATGGTACGAGTCATATGTCTAAATTGATAAATCAAGTATAATTAAACATGTATTTGCGTGTATGTATGAAGACTTAAGGATGAGAATGTAAATGTAGAATGTCATCATCTCAGTTCACATGAACGTATTACATCTATTTATGGTGACTGGTTTGCAGGTATAATACAAATATCTTATGCAACTTTAAACTGAGAATAACAAGAAATATGTATAATAATGCATGTGTTGCTTATACATAATTATAATCAATTGAATATGATGTAAAAATTGTGTAAGCATATCGATATTTGAGGTGAATGTATCTTTTCCTGTATGAATAAAACAATGTTTATGACAACAAATAATTTTTCCTTTATATAAGATTTTATCAAGCATTTATTTTCGGCGCTTGATTTATAATAGTGATTTCATGCCAATTTTTTGGTAAGATAAACTAATCTAAACCTGAAATCAATAATCCAACTCTTTGTGGTATTTATATAGAACAAGTGGCAGAATATTCTAGTAAGTCTTTTGATTATGTCAGAAGATATTTTCCTTGTTAATAAATATTGTTTAGACCTAGATTTTAGTAAAAATATCATTTCAATCGTAATTGAATATATAAATTGAAATGCAGTTTTGTGTTTATCATAAATCTATCATTTTAATCATTATATACATAGAATGTATACAAATTAATTTAAACTAAGATCAAGCAATAGTAATAAAAGAAATGAATCTGAAAATTCTAGTAACTATTAAAATGGACAGAATCTAAGAAGAGATACTGAATTCAATGCCTCAACTCAGTATTTTATCTTTCATATTTCACAATTGTCTTTTGGTTGTTTAGAAAAGGTACTGCAAGAGTGACACGTTCGTATTAATGTCTTTTAATGAGTTAAGTTTCAACGGCATAAAAATGACAGGCATTAATTGTAGTTGTATGTAATATTACAAAAAAATCCAATCTGTTACGGACTGTTTTCTTAATTAACAATCTATGACTTTCTACTTAGAATTTATCAAGCAATTAGATTTGATACGTTGTAGTCATATATTGAAGATGAACTTTCTGTTGTTTTTATTTCTCATTAAGGTTCTAGTTTTCAAGTGCTATTTTTGAAAATTTTGAAACAAAATATTGTATGGTTTGAAATACTAATAGTAGGTGCCATTGAGTAGTTCTTATCAATGCTTTTAGTTTTTGAAACTATCTACTAATTTTTCATAAACTATCTACTAATTTTTCATAAATAGTGCATATTAATAGAGTCGTACCTTTTCAAGTACTGTTTAGGTTTATTAAATTTAAATTAAACATATTTCAATATATACATAATTACAACTGATCAATTAAAATAATAAAATCAACGTCTTCTTTTATATTCGGTCCTTTGCTAAGCTAAGAGGAATTCACAACAACATAACTCTGCCTGAATAACATTGGCATATTTTACACTTCTCACACTGAACAAACACAATTTACTGTCATTATTTAACCGATTTTACAAACTATCACGAAGCGATGACACATAAAGAGCTTGCGCGTTAATGTAACTGTCTTGTTAATGTCGTAGTAGAAAAATACGAGAAATGAACTGGATGAAGAAAGTATTTTATCTTTTAATTAATCATTTTAGAGTGAAATTAAATGCTTGATTACATAATTAGGGGAACATTTTCAAATGAATTAATTAATCAAAAGATGTTACAGTAGAAATATATAGTTAATGTTATCAACTAAGCTTGTTTGAGGAACTCTTTCATGAAATGATGCTTCTTTTAAAACGAGATGATTAAGAAACGTTTCGTTCTTCAAATATTAGATTTGTTGGTAGGATTTTAGAAATTTCATCCCCCATACTTAAATAAATAAAGTTGATTTGCTACTATATCTGTCCACATGAAAGGGTAAATATATTCACTCGACATCGTACGCACATTTGGGTTTATGCAAAACATTTGCAACACACACGAGTATTTATCAATATGTCATTAATCATTATGTAATATACAGGTAAATGCATGCAATTGAATTTTTGTAAATTTAAAATATTTGATATTGATTTTTTCTTAAATTATTTTATATATTGTCAAACATATGGAAAAGGAATGAACTGATAATGTGAATCCTCGTTTTATAATGTGACAGCCTACAAATTTGGTAAAACCTAATAAACTTCTATTGTCTTGGAAATAATTGTAATTACATGACCAAGCTCCGAGTTAAGAACAGTTCCTCAAATAAAACAGCTTTTATGTAATTTATTAGGTATTGATAATATTTCTTCATTAATAGAACATCAAGAAAGTAGCCATCAAATTGTAAACAAAAATAACCACAACTGTTTTAGATTTAAATCATTTTGAAACTTTCATCTGGACACTCCACAAATTCATTTATGAAAAACAGGAAAGATCAACCAGGGTGATGGATATTTACCAGGGACAACTAAGTATGTAATTTCAAAGTGCATTTCCTATAAATATGGCTCTGGCGTTTGTTGTTTGCAACCTTTTACGATAAAACGACTTGCAGTTAAAGAGATTAGCTATTAGCATTATTTGTACAACTGTTCAGGAAAACAATGTATGTAGAGAAATTGATCTAGTGATCTATTTGCAAACATCATTGCTAAGTGGAAAGATAATTACAAGTACTTGCTCGTAATGGATAACACTAAATGCAACTTAAACTATAGATGAAAGTGTCTGAATGCTTGACCAGGACATAATATATTCTGTTAACAATAAAAGATAACAATGCCGCAATTTAGAAATATGGCAGTCCTGATTCGTTATCGGTCATTGTGTTGGACCGGATCCTTGGACTCCGAATCCTGATGTTTTTTAACCAAACAAGCTTTAAGATATTATTTCAACTACTTAACCACCATAATCCAAACAGGTGTGATAACTGGTTATGACATCCAAGAAAAAGTCAACATGAGTGTCTATAAAACATTGACATTAATGAAAACATGAAATTAATGAAAAATAAAAGATATTAAAGCCAATTAAAAAAAATAAAAATAAGAAAATAAAATTAAACATAAAAATAGAGTAAAAGAACGAAACGAAACAAAACAAAACATAACAATAAACCTAATCACTAGTAGGAAGCTGAAAATTCAACATGATAATAAAGTATACAGCAACGTTATATGAGCGAACACTAGTTTACACCAAATAGAACTATCCGCATCAATAATACTAATATCTTGCCTGTAAAGACAACAACAAATCAAGAAAGATATTAAATTTAATGTTTGTGCAAAAGAATGAATTCACACAAGGTCTTTTTAAAGATATAAATGTTTTTTTCGTGACCTCCGTATCTTTAATTAAACCAAATTTATGCTTTTGACGTTGAAAGTCGCCGGATGTTTTCAAATTAACTACCCTCTTGATATTTAACTTCGCTGTCAATTAAAGACAGGAAATCAGGATTATTGTCACGATCGATCGGCGAACGTAATCACGGAAAGTTCGAAAAGTGAGAACAAATCTATGTCATTGTCGTTGTGTTCAAAATAAGACAGCGCATTCTGGTATAGGACGTGTATCAACAGAGGGGAATTCATATCACCGATAATCTCATTTGCATGTAGACAAGACTATAAAATCACCAACCATTGCCAACTCATTACTTCGCATAAGCTTGGAAACGTTATTATGTCCATGAAATCAGTGTTTTTATAAATATACTGTTAAATTACCAATATTTTAGTCTTTTTTGTTGCATTATTTATTTGAACGATTAGAGAGCATCGAACAAAGATTTATATTTGTTTTTAATATTGCGCAATAACATTTTGTGTTTTTATTGTAAATGATGAAATAACCTAATCTAAAACAAGAACGTGTTTGTTAAACACAAATGCCCCCGGCTCCGATTCTTGTCAGTAGCAATATTTAAAAAAATTCACCCATTCACTCAGTTATGGACAGAAACATTCCCAAACAATTGTAAACACAAGTCATATAGCTTGACAGAGTCATGGCATTTTGTAATTTTGAAATATATAAGTTGAAGTCATTGCTATGACTTGTGAAGTGATAAATATTCAACTTTATCAAACTTGGCACCCTTGACCTTGACCCACTGACACCTATAGAATATCATGCAAGTTATCTTCCTACCAAATATGAAATACACCTGTCAATAAATAAAGGCTGTATAGGCAAAATGTTAAAATCTATTTTGAGCATTGATGATTTTGATCAAACTGACCCCTAACTCTATCCAAAGGAAGAATACCATGCAAGTTATCTTCCAACCAAATATGAAATAAATCTGTCAATAAATAAAGGCTTTATGGGCAAAAGTGTAAAAATCTATTTTTAGCACTTTTTACCTTGACCCAACTGACCCCTAACTCCATCCAAAGTAAGAATAACATGCAGGTTATCTTCCTACCAAATATGAAATATATCTGTCAATAAATAAACGCTGTATGGGCAAAAGTGTAAAAATCGATTTTAAACACTAGTGACCTTGACACACTGATCCCTTACTCAATCAAAAGGAAGAATACCATGCAAGTTATTTTCCTACCAAATATGAAATATATTTGTCAATAAATAAAGGCTGTATGAGAAAAAGTGTAAAAATCTATTTTTAGCACTGGTGACCTTGACCCAACTGACCACTAACTCCATCAAATTTTATGTTCCTATCAATTATAATGACATCTGTCTATAGAATATGGTTAATACACATGTAAAAATGTAAAATCTATTTTTAACATTGGTGACCTTGACATTGGTGACATTGACCTTGACCCAAATGACCCCTTACTTTACCAAAAGAAGGAGGAACTCCCTTGGCATGTTTGTATTAAACATGAAAGGCATCAACCAAAAAATAAAGGCTGTATGAGCAAAAAATGTTTAAATTTATTTTCTTAACCTGTGACCATGACCTTGACCCTAGAGACCACTTACTCCACAAAAAATTAGAGAACCATTAAAGGTATCCACCTACCAAATATGCCTGATGTCATTAAATAAATTAAGCAATTAAGAGAAATTTACGATAAATCCAACTTGCCGGAATAGGTTAACCAGACAAGGCCATATTTTCAATGTGAAAAAAGGGAAATAACTGGGAAATATGGATGACACAGTTATATAACTTGGCAATATCGTGTACTTTGTATTGATAAGTAAGTGTGGAAATTAGCCATTAGTATAGATAGAACTTAAGATATTTCCAACTTGCCGTTTTAAGTTAACCATTAATCATTTTCTAAGTGCTTAAAAGGGCAATAACTTGGTAAATATGTTCTGTTTTAATCACCCCTGCTGATCTATGTAAGGAATATAATGTTTATATGTTTAAGCATTTGGATCCCAGGTAAGTTCTTTTAAGACAACTATTAATGACTACTTTTGGAATAAATACTAACCACCATGATATGGTTTAAACACGCTTAAAAATTCTAAATGTTTTAAACCATTTTCGATATTCTTCTTTTTCTCCCTTACTTCTGTTCTCTTTTTTTAAGGTCACTAGCAGCTTTTTATCCTGTTATAATGTTGTCTAGTAATTAAAACAGCACGAGACCTCACATACATCTTTCGAACGTTTGTCTCATGTGAGAGATTTATTGTCTCGTTGGCATTTCTTAAGAAAGTTTATTGAAATGAAAATGACATTAACATTTGCCAAACCTTTTCCAAAACATTCAAATGAAAACAATATGTGTGAATATAGATACTTGTTGTTATAATGTAACATTATAATAATTTGTCATCATATTTTAGAAAAAAATGGCAACATTTTATTGATGTAAAACTCCTTTCTGAAACAAAACCAAATCATATATATTTGTATCAAATAAAAAAAATATCCAATGTCAACATCTCTTGCCTTTGGAGACAATTTTTATGTCCGTGACCTTTTTCTTTAAACGAGCCAAGTTTACGTGTCAATGTTGAAAGTTAGTTGCCTGGTGTTTAATATTAATTACACTCTAGACATTCAGCTTCGCATTCAATTCAGATCAGTCAGTCAATATTACTTTAATGATCGACAAACGGAGTAATCACAGAGAGTTTGAAAAGTAAAGCCAAATAGATGTCATGGTCATTCTTTTGGCGACAATAGTCTTATTTGTTTCAAGTAATACAATGAGTCCAGACTTGCATAAAGCATTAACTGATTACTTTAGTCACTTAATTTGCATTTTAACACTGAAACAAAACATGTTTATTGTACCATTTTAGCTTTAAAGCTTTTAGTTTATAGACAAACAATTCAGTAATATTTCTGTTAGAATATATTATCTTATAACACATCGCATAATTCTCTTTGTAAACAAATGTATTTTATCTTATTTTATTAACTATCATAATGTATATTGCGTTATTATGACCACGTGACATGTGATTATTCTGTTGTTTATCTTTATGCATAGCAATGTTCAAGTCTAAAATAAAATGTCTCTTTTGTTTTGTTCATTATATCTGGTTGTCAAACTTGTCATACTTTAAATAAGGAAATGATGTTTAAATGAACTGATATATAACTAATTACTGATTAATGTATTTTTTAGCAATACTTCTTTTTGAATTTGAATGAATGACTTTTATGAAGAGTCTAGAAATTTAATAAGTTTTCTTATTTACGAGAATTAGTAATGAAATCAATAAATATAAACATCTATATATAGGTCTTTTTATATTTATGTTCTGAAACATCTATAGTCATATGTCCGATATCTTTAAATTCATATTTTATTCAGAGACAAAATATTATAAACATTAAAAAAGGATTTAAATCGATGAAGTATTTTTTAGTGTTAAATATAATGAGAAGTACGGACAATTTACACTAATTGAATTACATAAGGCACGTAGCGCGGAAAGATTATCTGATCAGTTAAGCTTCAACTACTTTCAGTACCGAGTATACTATTTTATTTTATGCTTTTCAGTGGATTACTGATTTATCCGTGAAAATTATATTTGATAATTTCACAGTGAAAATTATCAAAATATAATTTCACACTTTTCAATGACGAAACTACTTTTTTTAGATTTTTCCCATGTGGTACCTCAATTTTATTTTTGCTAAAAATTCTGACAATGTCAGGCTGTTTAAAGAAAACGCAAAGCTGAAATTGATAATCAACTTAAATGTCAAAAGTAATAAAAAGAAGAAAACTTACTTCTATTTATTCAAATTCCAATTGCCAAGTTTCATCTCTAAATTGTTTGTTTCATTTTTACAGTCTGAAAAAATCATTCCTTCCACATGCAAACTGCTCTTGATGACATTTGGGCATATTAAAGTATCCTACAAGCAATAACTGTCGTATGCTTTATGAAAAATTAAAAAGCAATGACAGCTATCACCTCGTAGAACAATTAAACCACCCAGCGTTCCGAGCAAGTTCCAAGTTTTCCATTTTCATAGCTGCTTTTTTTCATGTTTTCACATCTGTCAACACTTATTTTTTGTCTGTTTCAATCCTCAAATATGTTTTCTTTCTTTTAAAAAGGTGTATGACTAACAAATCCATATGATATCCCTCTGAATCAAACACAATTATTTTCCTCCCGTGAAATACACAACTTTAAAAAATGGCGGCCGCTTACATTTAACAAAGCCAGGTCTAATATAAATACGCAGTAAGTAACAGAAATATGGATGGATGGAATTTTTCTCCTACAAGAATTGTTTGTTTTTATTATTAAAACAAGCGATCATTCATATTTTTTTAACAAAATAAATAATATCACTGTCATTTAACGTTGATTGTCGGACTTATTTTACAGCTCAAGACTTCTTGTTTTTAATGAGAAATTCCGACTAAATGTGGCTCTCAATGGGGAAAACAGATTTTAATATTTACGTTAATATTATGGAAATTTCGTTTTAACTTGTTTTTTAGCATAAAATAAAAAGAAAATTTGTTTGTTTGTTGTGTAACATTTAATTTTATTTCATCTCGTGAACTTTAAAAACAGTATTCTCACTCGTGGCTACGCCACTCGTGAGAATACTGTTTTTAAAGCCCACTCGATGAAATAAAATTTCATCTTACACACAAACAAACAAATATCCTCTATATCTATCCAAATATAAAAAAAATCAAAAACTTTTTACTTTAAACATTGTCGTCAAAATAATAAATGATAATGACAAACTTATATACATATAGAAAAAAATATGTTTAAAAATATAGAAAATAATTCTAGTCTAGGAAAAATAAAAAAGAAGACTGTAATTCGTGACCAAGTAAAATAAAATAACAATGTCGCAAAAAGTTACTTGAAAGGTTACATTTCTTCATTTGAATGAAATAAATCAACACAAAAATCGACTTTTTTCAATAGATATTCTATATTCTATCCGATTGACATATGTGATGTCAGGTCAGTAAAACAGAGTATACTCTCATTATTCAAATTAACTTTTATGTATCGAGACTGCGTCATTATTTTACACTTATTATGTCTCAGAGGTGTTGTGTCCTGTATCAAATAAGCCACAACATTCGATGATTGTCTAGACATTACGACAACAAACGAATTTATAACAGTTATTTATATTAATATGTGTAAAATTGTATTAATGTTAAAGATGGACTAAACTTACTATGGTTTACATTGTTGGACTTTATTTTGCATTATGTGTTCTATTGTATGTCTTTGCGGCGTTCATTTGCGAGTGGCTTCAAACCACTTGTCTGTCACCGCTGTGGGTTCGAATCCTGCCAGGGAATTTAATGTAAATAAAATTTATTTCAGTTCGATTGTGTTGGCATATTTTGAGTTTCTCTCGAATAAGTTCCTGAACCAAACATTTCTAAACAATGAGTGTAAAGTTTCTTGCTTAAGAAAACAACGGCTTGCCCCTAATGGGGTTTGTAACCATGCTACCAACAACTCTTAGATTACTAGTAATCTAGTACCACTCGGACACGCCGCAAGGTATTTTTTCATGTGATGAACTATCCTGCTAGCTAACGGAACGTCGGTGCTTCTAATAAGGTTCACTAGTGTGTCTGAAATAATGCACCGAGGTGCACCTGAAGTCCTCCTTCAACAATAAATCTTGGAAGTCGCCAATTGACCTCTAAATAAAATACAAACAATGGTTTAAAATGAATTAATTCAGATTGTGGAACAATTATTCATACACCATCTATTTCAGCTTCTTACTGTTGTTTCAGGGAAGTTGCATATCAGTGTTCCTCATATCTTCTATACAAACGGTTTGACCTTCGTTACGAGAAGAAGTATATGTACCCTAAAAATTAAACATAGCTGGTTTGAAACAAAAATATCAAAAACAGTTGCTGACAGAAATTCAGGACCATGCCAGGACAATTGAAAACATTGTTTATATTTTTCTTCCCGATATTTTCAAAATATTTAATAAGCATATATCATAATTGTATCATAGGTTGGGGACCTTTCTGTTGAAAATGTGTCAGAGTTAAATCGTATACATATACATGCACAGTGCGTTAATTGGAGTGTAGGTATTAGTTACCCGCACTCCAGAGCATGCCCATTGATTGGCTCTTTTTTGCTGGGGTTTACATATTGTGACGGCAGACAGAGTGAAAGCGACAGAAATATCATATTCAGATGTTCGTTCATTGGTTCCTGTTTGCCGGGGTATCATATTGTGAAAACAGGGAACGTGTTTTTATGCTTGACTATGATACAAAAGAGAAAGAACATCAAAACACTCGGCAATCTGATTAATACTCGGGGGCTACGCCTCGTGTTTTGATGCTCTTTCTATTACTTAAACAGCAAATGATTAAAATATTTACTTATTACTTCTAATATTTAAACACATATTCACTATATTATTCAACAGGTTTCATTACACGGATATTATTAGTACAGGTAATGTCAATCTGTACACCCATTTATTGATATGAGGTACAATATTATTATATCTAATAATACTAGTATATGAACTAATTTTAAAATTGATATTTTTTCCTGCCTTCCTAGATTAATTATAAATCAAATGTAATAAAGAGATGATGGTCCGTGTACAGTGGTTTGTTGGAGTTCAATACATGATTGACCGATTACTATAATCATATTTTATGTCTGAGTCTGCTGTTAGAGACAAATGACCAATAGAAGAAAAGTTGTCATGCCCGATGATCAAATCAACGACCCCTTGAATTGAAATCAGATGCTTATCCTATCGACAAGGCGCTGATAAATTTACTTGAAACATAACAGTAATGAAACAAAACAACGAGCTATATGTTTACAACGAGCCATATGTTTCAACCGTAATGATATCAGCAAAGTCACAATTTGACGTTGCTTCGACTTAGGGCTTTTAACCAAATTAAAAATCAATCCATTTAGCTTGGCTATTATCATTTTATCTTCTGCATAATTATTGTATCAGGAAATTAATCATCAGAACATTTGCCTTAAATATATTAATGTGCAAAAACGTGAAAGAATAATTACGCAAATGACAAGATAGAAATAGGAAAATTAATGATAGGCATCGCACAAAAAAATCTTGTCGTTATCTTTTAGAATACATCTCCCAATACCATACGTTTTGAAAACAGTAAACATTATTATCTCATAACACTTATTAAACTATTTGTTACAAGACAAATTGTTGATGCAAAGCATCAAACATAAGCTGTAATTATTGCAGTTAACTTATGTTTTATTTAACTTATGCTATGACATATTAAACATTAAAGACCATTTGTGTTTGTGACAGAAACAAGAATGGCACATTTGTTAAAACACCAAAACTGGCATCCAAATGCTTGGAATTTGAAGACTTAAATTTAAACCTTCATTAGAGATATACGAGCACAACAAGTTGTAAACGTTCATAACACCTTTGTCATCTTGATATTTGACTTTAACAGTTTGAATCATGTGTATACGGAATTTTATATGGAAACAGTTTATCACTTGCAATAATATATATTTTATGTTATTTTTTTAATACACACTGCTATATTTTTCCTTTGCATGTCTAGACTAATTTGTATAGCAAAACGCGTTCCTATCACTAACACAAGACACAATTGTTTCAGTTGCCTGCATCGGGGCTCGAAACTTAGACCTCTCACATCCTAAGCAATCATCTAGTTATTAGGAAAAAACAGGAACCAAATCAAATTACTCTAAATTTAGATTTTCCATTAAGTAGGGTTCGTGATCCTTCATTGAATATTAGAAATAACCAATAAACAAAAAATACAAATTCAAAGCAGGCTTGATGTCAATCTTCACACAATCTCGTAGAAATTATTCTATGTTGAAAAGTCGTTACATTTTTGGAGGGAAATTAATACAAAATCACTTTTGTAATTGTTACGAAACATTACTCATGTGATTAAGTAACATTACATGTACAAATAATCATTTTGCATTTAACCGAGATTTTGAGTATCATTTAAGAATATATCAGTGACGTTTTCCACAATCAAAGATCTATAACATTATTTATGATTATTATGATTATTTGAACACATTCATTCAGCTGATATCGAATGCAATAATTTTAAGGTTGAATACCTCTTAGGCCGATCATGTTGGACTAAGTCTTTAAAAAAAAATTCTAATGAATAGACCGAATCACGAATTTTCAGCTATTTGTGACTTGTTGTCATTGATATTACATACTTCTAGAATTTTTGTAACAAATAAAAATTTCTAGTTAAAATAAAGATACCAGTCTTTTAATTTAAACATAAACATGTGAGCCAAAAGTTATCTGAACTACGTTTTTCTTTACACACCGTTTTTAGCATGTAAATCTTCCTTCTTCGGATATAAAAATGGGAAAAGGGAGATTCTACGAGAGCAATAGCTAAAACACGTAGAATCGGGTTGGTTTTATTACGACATTGCATCTCATGATTTTTTTTAAAAAGCGCTAACAATTTATTGCTTACACCAGCCTTATTTTTCAAAATGAAACATTGTAGTTATGACATTAACGCCAGAAATATCAGCAAAGATACATTGTAAATATAGACTTAATGAAAATTACTGACTCGCTTAAAATAAGTCATTACTTTAAATACACAAATACATAACATGCATGGACGAATAGGCTAAATTTAAGTTTCATTCGATATGATACATTCGACACTTATTTAATTACCGGAGGAGAGATGCTTATGAATTCAATAATTAACTCTTTTCGAAATCGTTACGAGTATCACACTAAGAAAGAATACATGATTGAATAAACACGTTGTAAATGGTTGGTTTATCGATCAGACGGAAACAATTTTGATTCATCTACATAACATGACAATGTATGTTATCATGTTTGCGATTCAAATTGTACTTTTAGTTATGTCCAAAATTCTTAAATATAAATCAGAAAAGCACTTTTCGTGTAACTGTCTGAATCAGCGAACAATTGAGATTGATTTCCTTGAAGACTGAGATGTCACGATCTATTTACTATAAAATGTCTGACAATTATATATATATAACATATAGAAACACTGAATGTTCTCTGTCATTTTATTTTTTTTGTTTAGACTATTCAGTTTGTTCAGTTAATATCACGACACAACTATATATAATATGTAAATATAACTGCAAAAAAGTCTCGTCAATATTAGCAAGGGTAAAATGTGCATGTCAAATGTAAATAAATATGATTTCAAAAAGAAATAAGAGTGTTTGTAAGGGTGAACATAATAAAACAATATCTATATCATGTTTTGCACTGATGAAGGCATCTAGCTGAAGCGTATGCAATAGATAATTACTGAATGTTCGTGTTTGTGTAGCTAGTTTGTTTTTTACGGGTGAAATATAATAAATCTATAAAAAAGTATATAAATATTAACATTTCTTTTAATAAACATGTTATTTCCGTAGTATTAAATGTCATAAAAATAGTTAAATGTGTCAGTATTTTAATATTTCAAGAGCATTTATGAAATAACATGAACAAATTTCAAACAGATCGATATTAATTTCGCCATAAACATTACCTTTTACCTACAGTTATTCGTTTAAATACAATTGCTTGATTCAAATATATGTTTATTAAAAGAATGCGTACATTTTGAATCAAATAGCAAAATATAAAAATAAAAAATAGCAAATCAATTAATAATTGACAATTAAAACCTCATATCTACCCGAACAAATTAATTCATTGCAACAAGGACATTTAAATATGTTGGATATGTTTCAAATAAAAGCAATAATTGACTGGACAAATGCATTTCAGAATATTTTACAAATTGTTGCTATAAGTTAAGTAAAACATATATCTTTCTTACAACAACAGAATTAGAAAGAACTCACAATGAAGTCTTCAAACCATTGTATTATTATTTATCCTACATCATATTTTATAAATGTTTATTGATTGATATTTCAATATTGTTTTCAAATTTATACGAATTTACTGTTAAGTGATTTAAATTATGTCGTGTAAAATAAACTAGTATAAAGACCCTTTAGATATGTTCATGCCTGGCACTATTTAAAGTAAAATTATACGTTTTTTTCTGCATAAAAATTGCAACAAATGTTCATGAAAAAGATAACAATTGTTACAAATGATAACAATAATAGTACGATCTTTACAGTTACAGGAACATTTACGGGACCGTTTTGAATTTTATGTAATTTGATATTGTTAGGAATTTTCCAGGACACTAATGTATCTGAAGCAATTGGTCTGTACATTGTAACATCAGTGTGGGAGACAATTTATCTAGAACTATGCGTTATTGACAGATCTTCAATCAGTGAACGTGTCTAAATAGAAATATCATATATTTAAACATAAAAAATAAGTAAATGAACGCGTGTGCCCTTAACGAGAAGACAATGGGCGGAACTAAATAAAATGGAATTTTGAAAGGGGGTCTGAGGTACTGAAGCCTGCATATCACATACAAGACGTCAAAAGACAAATTTAAAAAGCAGGCAACATATCCTTAGGATGATTATACAATATTTAAGCTGGAATACTGAAAAATCACCGAAGGTAAAAAGGGCCAAAAAGAATCTAAAAGTACCACATAACATGTATACCCAGCAATAATGTCGTGCTAAAAGCTTCCACTACTTGCAAGTGGAAATGGCCTGTCATTCAAGGTAATGTGTTCACAGGGTACACTCCCGATACATTACTATGTATTTTATCGATTTACAATGTAAATATCATGACATTATATGATAAAGAATGCACGATGCTATGTGGAGATTATGGTGGTTAGCAAACTTTGAGTAGTATATATATAAAGATTACATAAGTGTTAGCAATAATAGTATGATTGTTACAGTTACAAGAACATTTACGACTGCTTTGAATGCCCTGTCATATAATATTGTAAGGAATTTTCCAGGACACTCAAGTATCTAAAACAATTGGTCTGTACATCGTAACAGCAGAGTTGAGAAGTTGGGAACAATTTACTATACGTTATTGGTAGATCTTTTATAAATGAAGGTTCTGAAACAAAGTATTGCATAATCTACATAATTTTTTAAAAATTGATAACCTATATTCAGTTAATAACCTCTGAAGAATATTAAATTATTAACACTTTGTTACTCTTATTTTCCTTTTAAAAGCTATACTCTATATGTTCATGTTACATAGCAAGAGCGATTATTAACCCTGTGGGTTGAATAAACCTGTGTTGATTTCACAAAACGATAATTGTGGTTATTTTCGATCAAGTTACTTCAAAGTTAAGTTTATACAGAATTCTGAGCGAGGGTGACCGAATGGTTAAGGTCGTTGACATCAAACAACTAACCCCTTTTCGTTGTAGGTTCAAATTCACTGGGAACTTTCGAATCTTTCTTGTGAGAAATCTATGCTTACGGAGCATCGTGGCTCTTATGCACGGAGGTGCACCTGAAGTTTTCCTTCACCAGTAAAGCTGAAACTGTACTGTGTAAGTGGTAAGTGAAACCGAATTAAATACAAAATACTTTCAAGTAGGATTGTGTTCGAGACCTTTTGCTGAAAAACACACTCGAATCATCGTTTCCTGAAGATTGAAAAGATTGAAGCCTACCAACACTAAACAACAATTCTTTGATTTCTTGCTCGTGGAAACATTGGCTTGCCGCCGTTTTTGGCGTTCTTTAGGATTCTGTTTTCTATTTTATGTATCCTGACTGTTCACAGCTACAATCCTTAGAGTGCTTTAACGATATGCTATTCAATTCATTGACGCCACCACACAGGTATATTTTCTAATGTAAATAAATGTATGAGCTATACCTCATTGATGTGTTTAATGCAATTGCAATCAAATTATGTAAATGTGGCACTAGTTTTAAAATTAAGTTACTATTTCATACAAAGTTCATTCTTCATTTTCTATTTAGTGGTTTTGTTATAGAAGTTATTAATAGAATGTTTGATATGCTAAATTGCAATTGCTAATATCACATTGCACTTGAAGTGCATTTACGCTCAAAGAGCACCAGTATATAAATTAACTGCCATCATTCATTTAATGTCAATGTCTGAACGTAAAAGTCTATAACAGCATTAAATGTGAATAATGAACAAGGTGATCATGAAAAGATTCATGTCTTCAAGTACACAGGTTTGAATTAACGTCCATTGAAAGTGCTCGTATGATAAAATACGTTTTCTTATGTCATTTGTGTATGCACAACAGATGGCCACATGTGACATTTACACTTTCATTTTAAAAACACTTTAGTAAGTGTATTTTCCAGTATATACCTTATTTTATGATCATACATTTTATCACAAAGAATGGGCACTAAACTAAACACTAAATTATAAGACATAAGAAAGATTACCTCGCAAAGTACCAAGAATCTGAATTTGAAATTCGCCAGAGACAATAAGAAAATGAAACAAACTGGTTTGTGGACATTTTTCTACCTAGGTTCAGTTAATATCAATATATTTCGGAGGTTTTGGAATTAAATACAAGAGATATCATCATTCTTAAAATCAAATGAAAATATTACATATTTGCATAAAAATCCGTACACATGATGCACAAGAATGGGTATATGACCAAATAATGAAATAAAAGAATGAGGCCTGATCTTCAAATGTGTGATGATGAAAGGTATAAGGACTTAAACATTTTTTAGAATGAGGCCAGTTTTGAATCAATTATGTTATACCAATTTATGTTAAAGTTTATCTTGTGTCGCGTCTGTGCAATTATCAGAGGTAACTGTTTTTTTACTATTTAAGCACACCGCAATATACAAAAATTCAGCTTAATATCGGGTTTCAGACAAAGCAATTGAATGAGAGAAATAATCGAAATGCATTTAGTTAGTGGTGCCTTATCCATAAGGAAGTAAAAGCAAATATTAAATATTGGTCCATTGATTTAAAATTGTTTTAATAAAATAGCAAGATTGTAGATGGAAAAATGGAACCTGGTTTTTAATATTGCCTGTAGGCTAAATAGTTAAACATATCAAATATAAAATCAAATATTTGTCAGTTGATTGAACAAAATTTCAAAGCAATATAATGACGGTTTTCAAGTTTTCATTGATGTGTGTAGGGTAAAAAGTAATTAATTGTACATCAATTGACCTGCTGCCTGAAAAGCACTGCTCTCCGCAACCCGGCCGTGCTTTATGCCAAGGTTTACACCAGTTGTCATTATGTTTCATAAAGATATCTAAAGTACCTGTTTCAAATGACCATTGTGAATCTAGCAGCTTCCTAAGGCTTTGTCTTGCAGCGCATAAGTTAAAGAAAATCACAGGATTAGAATAAGTATGGCAGGAACATAATTTGATTTAACGTTGACTAATTATTGTTCATGATATTATCAAACATGTTCAGTTTTTATTTTTTTTTTCGCTAAAAGAACCCGATTTGTCCGAATTCGTGTTTGTTACATCAATTAGAATAAAAATGTCAATGAATATACCTTACAATTAGCGTCAAGGCTTCCTCATGAAATCAGATTTTCTGTATCGGTCGGTATCAGAACAGATGATGAGTGGTATCAGCTGTCTTTGACATCTATCATTTTCACTAGAAAATGACCCTCGATGTTGCCCAAAAATGACACTATTGTATTTTAATTATTTTAAAGCAGAGTTGTTTTCTTGTATTGTGTAATATTGACTACATTAACAGGTTAAGAGAAATGTTCTAGCAGATTGTGATTACATGATTAATCTACTTTATCAATTTACGGTAATTACTGACTATATACGCTAAATCTGTCAAGAAATGGACATTTCGAGTTAGCAGTAATGAAACAATTTCAGTACACCATTGCAATACAATTGGAATGTAGTCTTTTGAAAAGATGTCAAGAGAATATGTTGTTCATATCGGCTCTGGTGCGTGGACGGTAGCTTGCACTTGCCTCTATTGACTGAGTCCGAAATATTTTTAGATTCACTGATTTGGGCCTTCTGTAAAGGTTCAATTTTGTAAAATATATGTAAGTTATATTAATAATGCATTTCGTACAAGCTGGTGAAAATATTTTCACAAACAATAAGATTAAATTGAAAAAAAAATGCTGAAAAAATATGTATTTTTTATTAAAGATGCAACATTTCTTTTGTCAAATTATTTCAGGACAACATTTCTATTAAAATGACAGTTTAGATATTTCAATATATTTCTGATTGCAGTGTATTCCACATTACATTACTAACCTAAATTAATAGAATTTTTAAATTGACATATGTCTTTGTAACACCCCAGTTACACAGAGCCATCGGTGATTGATGCCAAATTATGGCGTAAACCGTTGACAACGTATTTAACACCGATATCACCTATTGGTCACCTGTTTTCCACCTATCAACTGCTATTGGGGAAAGCTAAGTTTCATCGGTGAAAAATTACCGATTGGGATTTTTAAACATGTTTAAAATTCTCGATCGGTGAAAATATTTTATAAATAACCGACAGCAACCTATATCACGCGATATGCAAGCTCTTAATCACCGATATCGCCGATCGGACAAAGATGACCAAATATGAATCACCGACCATATCTGACGGAAAGTGTTTAACCATTGATGACTAGCTATCAACCACCGATTAATCTGCGTTACGCCCGATTTAGCTCCGATTTACAAACGATAAAACCGACTGTATTTCAGCATTTTTATCACCGATCCAACCCCGTTTGAGTTTGCTTTCTGTCACCGATGGCCGTTTACACACAAAACCAGAAATAAAATCACGCATGACAACCGATCATAACAGCGAGTAAATTTAAAATTAAATGACCGATTGAGGACCGACCGTCTGTGTAACTGGCCCCTAAGAATATTTATGTCACGTGATGATAAACAGATATCTACAGAAAATAAGTCTAGTAGTAAAATTATCTAAGCTTTTACAACATAACCGATATGTTGCCGTTATATCAAGGATAAGAAAAACAATATCAATGTTGAAAATATGTTTTATATCACCTTTAGCGACTTTGATGAACAAATGAGTGCTATCTTTTTATCATTCCATATTATACCACAACTGACTATGCAGTCATTGGATAACGTGAAGCAAGAAATATAGACAACAGTATCAGCATTGCATTTTTCTTATTATTTCATAGGCGAAGATTTCTAATTCTAAGACACAACTATAAGCCTCTAGAACAAATTAGTTTTGTGACGTTCTGGTTTGTTTTCTGCTCCAGCAAACAACCAAATAGACAAAGAACAATGCCCTTAAATTTAATTATAATTAAATCAAAGTTACATTTCATGATGTAAGATGACGTTCAGCCTGGTAATGGATTGTAACCCTGATAAATAGCATTATAAAACATAGAAATTACATTAAAAGCAGACAACTTACAGATATTGTGCACCGTAAGAGGACAAATATCTTGCAATGGTTATTATGATACGCATTTTATGTGTAAAATTACCCACAGAATGTGGCAGACAGACATATCTATTTAATACATCGCTAAATCCCGCGAGTGTTTTTTACATGTGATAATCATTTGTTAACATCTAAGACAATTTAGCGGTAAGTATATAGAAAATGTTGACATAACTGAATTGGTTGTTATTGTTGATTAAAGAAAAGTTTGGCATTAAAATGAACGCTCAAATTATTATTACTAAGCATATGTTAGTGTTTATTTAGTAAAATGCGGAGCTAAAATCTGTTGTAACATGTATTATTATATAAATTAATGGTTTATGTTTTAAATTTATTTGATATTGCTGACTTCAGACGAAATTTGTTTAATAGATAGTATGTCTATTCCAAAACAATGAACAATAGAGTAGAGAAAAATGGAATTCCTAAAGAACGCAAAAACCGACAACATTGAAAATGTTGCAGACTTGGTTTGATTAAACCTATTGATGGACGGTACTGAAAAGTGCAAGTTACCGTCTGCGCCCTTAGCACAGGCTTAAGACACTTTCTAATCATTTAGTTACCAATCAAGCCATAGATGTTTATTGTGTACAACATGTTTTTAATATTAATTTACTTATATCTTCGAAATATGTCATATGATTATTATTTAGGATGAATTTTATCTTCGAATTCTCGATTTAATGAATACCGTTAGTTAGCTTTAAAATATACCAATATATATATTTTGAATATCAATAATGTACACGTTAATAAGTCATTTTTAATTAGTTTTCTCCATACTTGACTCATGCATAATTCAACATAAAAGATTTTTTTCCAGAAAGACAAGTAGCTTCAAGGTAATGACATATATTGAAGAATAGATGACAAGAACGAAATACCTTTTGCATGATGACTCACTTTGACATTTCTTAGAAATATTTCCAGGAAAAACATAAGCGGGATCGATATCACTTTAATTTATTTTCATTTATTTATTTTATTTAATAACGGTTTTACTGCGGATTGACTAAGTGTTACATAATGAGACTCTTCGTAACTATAGATAATTAGAATTCCGCTTTATTGTAGCTTATACAAATGTCAATAAAAGTACTTAACTAATATAAATCCTTTACAACACAGAAAAATCGCAATAGTTCCCAGAATAGAAGTCTTATACAATGGAATGACAATGACTCAGCTAAAAATAAGAAAATGTATTCGAACATTTACGATATATTTGGTTTGAACATTATAAAAGATGGTTAATCGTATGGGTAAAATCGAATATGAGTACAATGGTAAACATGGGATAGCAAAACTTTACAGACTGCTGCACACAAAAACATCCAGTCACACACATTCAAAGAAGAGCTGCAAGCGGAAACAAGATACGCTCGTACAATTTGCGAGATGGTACAAAAGGTAGAACAGGGAGAGGTCAATTATTTATGACTGCATTAAAACCATATTGATATGAAAATCAATAGAAGCAGCTATTCGACCCTACCAAACAAAGTATAGATTGGTAATGTATTTTATAATGTTTTATTTTTTTTTTTGCGGGGGGGGGGGGGTTACGTAACAACGACACAGTATAGGTCATATCGCGACGTTCCAGCTTTACTGATGGAGAAAGACTTCAGGTGCCCCTCCGTGCATTATTTCAGGCACGAACGGGCACCTGAGTAGAACCACCGACGTTCCGTAAGCTAGCTGGATAGCTTCCTCACATGAAAGAATCCAAAGTCCCTGTCGGGATTCGAACCCATAGCGGTGATGGGCAAGTGGTTTGAAGTCAACGAGTATTTTATAATCAATGAAATCATAAGCACATCTGTTATTTGTGTAAATATTTTTTTCTGATTGGTTTAATCCAAAAATCGAAATACGGTGTTCGTACTGAGATGATATGGCAGCTATAATAGTTTCAAGTTACGTCACAACAAAGCTAATTGTGTTGTTTTTTGGAGCCAGAATATTTGGTATTAGTAATGTTTCTAGATTGATAAATCGAGTATAATAAAATGTTGATTGCTGAAGTGGTCGTGGTAAACCGTTTTTTTGTGCTAAGAAGTTTCTAAATACAGACATACTGTCAATTTTAGTGATGAAATATCATACGGAATAGCTATCTTATTTGCTTAGTTTATGTTGGAACTTGTTTTTGAAGTGTGTGATTGGTCATGTGGACGCAAAATTGAAATGGATTACTGTAGTGATAGGCGCCTTCTGAAAACAGATAAAACCAGCTGAAAGCAATTAGGAACGGAATAAACACATGCTGTCTTTAGTAGCAAATTTACTTAAATATCATCAACACTCTCATTTAATGAAAACCAAAAACCGAAATAATTTCTTATATGTATCTAAGAACTGGTTTCTTTTTATTTGGTCTGAAAAAAGAAGACTACTTCTCTGATCTGATGTATTCTGAATAATGTATTTGAGTTCTTGTAAGTAGTAAAGCTAATATTTTAATATAAAAGATAAATCCTCTTTTTAACAATGTTTCATTACAATAATTTCATAGGCAATACATTCACATTATAGCAAGAGCATTACAAAGTACACTAAGCCTTTTGAACCTATGCACGTTTAAAGAATATCAATCACTTGAAGGGCATTTATTTTTCAGATATTGTAGAAGATGTGATTGCTCGAATTTCAAGAAAAGACTTCCATAATTGCATGTTCTCAAACAAAATATTTATGGATCGTTTTATTTATGTCGCATGCTTTACCTTAAAGGCACTTTTAATAAATATATTTTCTATATGTGAGCTTTTAATAATTTTCTTTCCGATTTCCGTTGCAGAACTATGTTCTAATTAGGATGACAAATGAAAATGTTGTACTTTATAATTTATAAATTTACTTATGCGATGTACATTTTTATACAACGGTCAAAATTAATTAAAACTAATTACAATTAAGCTCGGATTAACACACATAATTGCAACAATATATTAAAAATCAGCATTTCGTGACAATATTTATATTTTTAAGGAAGCTATAGAAAACAGTGCTCGAACTTTGATAAAGGTTCTGTCATTACCATAATATAATACAAGTTTTATTTTTCATGTTTACAATTAGCCGAATCAGTAATGTTTATGTGTTAATAAATCTGTTCAGAATAAAAAGTTGTTCGGTTACTTATGCACAACTTCATATCCATATATAACAAGCACTTTTTAATAAAAACGGTAGTACAATTGAAATTATTCTATTTCGTAATAAAGCAATAACTTTTATCTGCATTTAAAGGATTTTGTACTTCGTCTAATTTTCTTTGATACTGTTATTTTGACCATGGTGAAGATTATTATATGCATTTATTATACCCCCGCACAACAAAGTTGTAAGGGGTATCCTGGAATCAGCCTGTCCGTCCGGCCTGACGGCTGTCCGTCGGTTTTTCCTGCCCTTCCAATAACTTAAGATTCCTTTGACCCACAGTCTTCAAATTTAGTATGGAAGTTAGTCATGATTAGTAGATGGCCCCTATTGATTTTGAGGTCACCAGGTTAAAGGTCAAGGTCACAGGGGCCTTGACTTAAAAATGCTTGTCTGCCCAATAACTTAAGATTCCTTTGACTCACAGTCTTCATATTTTGCATGCAGGTAAGTCATGATTAGTTGATGAGCCCTATTGATTTTTAGGTCACCAGGTCAAGTTCACAGAGGCCTTGACTTCAAAATGCTTGTCCGCCCAATAACTTAAAGATTCCTTTGACACACAGTCTTCATATTTGGCATGCAAGTTAGTCATGATTAGTAGATGACCCCTATTGATATTGCGATCACCAGGTCAAAGGTCAAGGTCACAGGGGCCTTGGCTTCAAAATGCTTGTCCGCCAAATAACTTAAGATTCCTTTGACACACAGTCTTCATATTTGGCATGCAAGTTAGTCATGATTAGTAGATGACCCCTATTGATATTGCGATCACCAGGTCAAAGGTCAAGGTCACAGGGGCCTTGACTTCAAAATGCTTGTCTGCCCAATAACTTAAGATTTCTTTGACCCACTGTCTTCATATTTTGCATGGCGGTTGGTCAAAGGTCAAGGTCACAGGGGCCTTAAGTTCAAAAAGCTTTTCCGCTCTATTGCATAAGAATGCTTTGGTCAACAGTCTTCATATTTAGTATTTAGGTTGGTAATGACTATTAGATGACCCATTTTGATCTTTAGGTGACTGTGTCAAAGGTCAAGGTCACAGGGGCTTTTATAACAATAAGCTTTTCTGCTCAAATGCTTAAGAATAACTGTCTACAGTGTATTGAGTTTTACATTTTCACATTTGAAGCATATAATTATGTTCTCATATATTCATCATAAAACACCTCCAGGCAAAGCTGCATGAAGGGGGGGGGGGGCTGGTATTGAAGTCATTCAGTGGCAGTTTCAGTTTTGAGGTCAGTAGGTCAAAGGTAAAGGTCACTTTGATCTTTGCCACTAAAATCATGTAGAATACATAACTTTACAAAGCGCTGGCTTACTTCCCTCAGATTTGCCTGGGAGGTTGTATGTCCACTTTTGAGTCTGACAAAGCGGTTTGCGGGGGTATTCACGCCATGACAGTGGCAGTTCTAGTTTTTGTTAGTCTCTAAAAAATCTGGAAAAAAGGGGGATTCCTCGGAATCAATGCAAAAACAATTTTAATGAAAATTGCAGAACACAAAGTACGTAGCAAGTACATTGCCAATAGTAAAGTTACAAATAAAGTAACATGAAATTCCCTTTACTGCAGTAACTACGTTTGTCTTGATTCTACACAAGTTTGTGCCATTACGTTTATTATGATTGTCATATTGTCAAGATATGAAAATAATACAGTGTTATGATCTTGCCAATGGTACCTACTGTCAAAGAAAAATTGCCCACAGTATGCTCAAACTGTTTTCACTATTTGGGACTTAGTAAGTGAGACATTTGGATGGGTTTAAGAGTAATAAGCTTCAAGTTAAATGACACATTCTATGGAATGAAAAGTTCGATGATTTTACCTTGTGTTGGGCTTATTATCATCTGTTCATCTGTCGTATACATGCTAAACATCCATTTTGTATGACAGAAAGATACGTTGTCTCGGTCAGAAATATGATATTTTGACGTTTCGTGGAAAAGTTGCGGTTAACACCCTACCCTCTCTCCATAATACAGTTAAATGTGGCTATGTTGCCGCTTAGCATATTTTTAACGCACCTTTATAAAGTAAGATTTTTATTATTTTCCAAACCGAGTACCGGTATTATTCAATACTTGAAAAGACACTGTCCGATTTCTTTCTCTCTTTTTTTCTCTATCAGTCTTGTTAAATAATAATTCGTTTATAATAATCATTTCCATTAACAAATAATGCTTTTTAACGTAAAATGTCCATTGTATTTGTTTGTCCCTCTTTTCATGAATATATTCTTTTTGGAATATATATCAGTTACGTATGTTCGCTTGTCAGGTTTTAATGTAAATGCTTTAATATGTTTATACGTATTAAGACTTCAGATCAACTTTTTCATGTAATACATAAGGAAATTGAAAATGTACTTTAAAAAACACACTTGCAAATATAGATCTTTTTTCTAGCGGATGTTTATTTTTACAATATATTTGTCTATGTGATGTTTCTTTAATGTAGATCGATGCTCAAATATCAATATCAATATTTTAAGTAAGTCTATCCTTTCTCATCGTAACAAAACACATACATGTTACGAGTAATTTGCATTTTCTTTACTGGATATTAAAAAAAAAGATTTCAGCATGGACAAGTTTGAACTATTTTAATAGAGTAGATCTACTTATTTTCTTTTAAATGAAGTTTATTGCATATTGATAATGACAATATTTAGTCACTAAGAAAACATTTATCCCTTTGCATAGCTGGTTTGTTTGTTTGTTTCATTTTACGCCTTTTCCCAACAGTATTTCAGTCATATAGGCGTAAAATCATGCAATATAAAGAGAAATAATGTACATGCACATTTTTTTTTCATACAGGCAAATATGTTGTATTTCAAAAATATCATTTTTGTCGATATTTCAATTACGTAACCTAAAGTCTTTAAAGAAATGTGTGTTGCGACCTTCTTTATAATCACTAGTTTTACCGACCAAACAAACACCCATGAGATAGAATGTCTTTTAATTAAAATCAAACTCATATTTTATTTATCATTCTAGATTATCGTTAAGCCTTATATTGTTATTTCTATTATAAAGAGTTAGTTTGTTCTCGATTTTTACCTAGATTTAATAAGAAATAAGACATTAAAACAACATCAATAGCAGAGATGACTTTACATTAAAAGGGATAGTGTGTACTGTCAGAGGAAAATTACGTTAATTATGTTTTACAATTTACGTATAAAGTCACCCATAAAATGTGTCAGACACACGTATTTATTGTGATTTATTCTATACAGTTTGAACGCAAGTCTTATTTGACAACTGAAATGGACCGTTTCGTGTATAAATTATGTTGCAATAACTAAATTTAGTTTTTATGTTTTAAGGTGTATTCTTTAACGTTCAAGAAAAAGTTAATATGAACGATTAAATAAAAATATACTAAGAAATTAATGTTTAAGTGGTTATTATCCCAATTGAGAGCTAAAAAGAACCTAATCATATGAAATGGCATTTTTTGTTAAATTTTTGAATTGAATGCTAAATTAATTGAAGAATATTCTTTAACCGTAAAAATTACCTGAACTTCAAAGCCAAATATGAACATTTTCTTAAATTATACAGGTCGTATTCTATATAAACAATTGGAGACAGATACATGTTGGTCAATATAATCGAATTGTCTATACTGAATACGATTTTCAACTTGTATAATCTTAAATGTTATATTTATATTGAGCAACGGCCATAACTTGAAAAGTAAGGGCTCTTGTTTCAGGAATAAAATTATTATTTTTATAATGTTGTTCGTGCGAATATTTATCGCCTTCAGTGATAGTTTTATTTTAGTTAAACCTGTAAATTTAAGATAAATATTTAAATAGAGGAATTTGCCACACGATTTAATGACTAAGAATTCCCACAAAATTATTTTGATTTTGAATGAAAAAATACAAAAATTAATCCTAACGATAAATAATTAGAGTTATACAAAGTATTAAATGTACCATATATTTAATACTAATGATTTAAACTTTAATACCACATAAAAGACTGGATTTAAATGATTAAGCAAGACAAATTGCTTTAGGATGATATTTTATTTTTATTGCAGAATATACGACGAGAACAAAACACATTATTATGACTTATGAAATTTTGCAAGGAAGTAAAATAAGCGGTGTCGATATCATATAAATCGCTTCCTTGTAAAACCTGATTTTATCACAGCAACCACTTTATCTTTATTGTTCTTCAAACTATTTGAAGTTGGATAATGAAGTAGATTGAAAATTGTGCGTTAAGACTGTAAAAAATTCTGGAAACAAAGTACGGAAGAGTATACTGACCCCCCTTATATATTTTTATGCCTTCAAGAAAAAAAACCTTTGTATAATACATGTCTTAAAAAAATTGACAAGTTATATGATATTTAAAATAGATCTTACCGAGTTTTATCCGTTATTATACACCATAAATCAAAATATGCATTGTTTCTTCGATGATATTTGGAAATTAAAGGGAACAGAATGTTCTTCTTAACATACAGTAGATGTGCACTTTAGCCTTTATCATATGAATCTCATGATGAATTTATGAATTAAATTAGATTCTTTTGTTATAATAAGTCGCATCTATTATTATAATATCTAACGGCCCTTTTCTCGTTTTGATATAAAAAAAAACATGTATAATCATTGAAAAAGATGTAAAAAAATATTTATAGTATAAGCTACTCAAAGTTTCAATACCATTTATATAATAATAATATATAACATTTAAATTATAATTATATATAATACTGGCAAGGTACTCGTATACCGCAAGTGTGTTATCATACCGATCAACTTTTTTACGACTCACCGAAGAAGAAGCGGGAAGCGCGTGCTAATCGTGGTGGTGGACCGCTAATCGTTGAGATGCAAGCTGAATATTTTCCAAGCCAGACAGTAAGTTTTTTTTTTATTATTGATAAAATCATTAATATGTAATACACTAGTTTTTTTGCAGATTTTTTAAAGTGAAGTTTATTTGGACATGGAATCTAATGCAAGGAAATTTCAGGGAAATAGACTTGATCTAGAGGAATCGGGGTCAGCTCGGCCCTAAAACGTACTTAGCCCTCGAGTCAGCTCGGCCCTATTCCAACTCGGCACGGGTCAACTCGGCCCATAATTATATATTACTGGTAATGATTACTTTTATTACTTTTGATATGTTTTCATCATAACTTTCATGGTTTAACAATTTCAAACTAACATACCTCTTCTCAAGGATATTGAAAAGTTTTATTGATGAAAGTACCAATTTGTATGTGAATTTGCTGAGAAAGAACGAATTTACAATTTATACGCATGTTTTGCTACTCCAGATTTTTTGTAAAAAAATATCATTAAAAAAGCATTGGTCATATTAAAGAACAAACAGTATTAAATACAATTACATTAATTTCACAAAAAGTCAATCTAAAAACTCATTTTATAAATCAATATTTAACATATTTTGTCTTGATATCTCTTCTTAACAAAGATAATTTCAAACAATATACGTACATGTACACTTTCAACTTTTTCAATTTATGTTTGTAAGTGATCATATTTCTGAAAAACTTTAAAGTAATTTTCTCCTTAAAATTTTTATTAACTAAACAATCTAAACAATCTATATCCTAATATATGTTTTTAATAGAGGACCGAGTTGACCTGTGCCGAGTTGGTATAGGGCCGAGTTGACCATTTACCGATCTAGATCTACAGCTGTAGGCCTATATAGAGCTATTATATAGAGCTATATGATAGCCAGATGGACCTATGCAGAGATGATTTTTTAACCCGCAAACAGTCGTGGAGAGATGTTTATGTACTTTTGGCCTAATTTTACTTTATCAGTTTAAATAAGACTGTAAACATTAATCTTCATGATCAGAATGGAAGTGGATTTCCACGATGTAGTTATTTCCCTTGATGCAAGAACACCATTTGTTCATTATATATTGGTGCCTCATATTTCTGTGGTACTCAGCTGTTCAGCACAGACAACAAAAGTTAGAAGAATAAAATTACGGAAAATCTGTTGAATATTGTAGCAAAGACACATCAACTACATCATAGTTTATTCCATTTAATGTTTGCATGTAAGCAATAATGTACACAACATGGCAATTAGTTCTGGTTTCCAAAACTTTTATGAGCCGCCTTTTAACATTTTTGTTTTTTATCTGATACGGGATTAGACCCCTTACGAAACCTAACCAGAATAACATACGTTGATTTAAACACAAGAACCCGAAATTCTATCCAAAACAATAAGAAAGATTTATGGGTCAAGTTCGAATATGGGTCATCTCCGGTCAAAAACTAGGTCACAGGAGCTAAAAATAGAAAAATCTTGTTAACAGTCTAGTGGCTGCAGTTTTGATCAAACTATCCTGTACATTGGTCAGGAAGGTTGTTTTAATGATTTCTAGGTCAAGTTCTAAAATGGGTCATCTCCGGTCAAAAACTAGGTCACAGGAGCATAAAATAGAAAAATCTTGTTAACACTCTAGTGGCTGCAGTTTTAATCCAAATATCCTGGAAATTGGTCTGCAAGTCTGTTTTGATGATTTCTAGGTCAGGTTCGAAAATGGTTTACCTGGGGTTAAAAACTAGGTCACATTGCCCAAATATTGAAAAACCTTGTTAACACTCTAGAGGTCACATTTTTGACTCATTTGTCATCAAACTTTGTCAGGATGCTTGTCTTAGTAATTGCTTGGATGAGTTTGATGGGTCAGGTGAGCGATCTAGGGACATCTTGGCCCTCTTGTTTACCTGTTGGAAACTATTAGGTAGTTTATGTTCATAATAAGTTGTTTATATGTTCATCCTTCCTGGTTTTTTCCCCTGCATTTTACAGCCGAATAAAGGCTGTTTCCTCTAGCCCAATATAAGTATATTTTCCATTAAAAATGCTAATCTTTCCCCTAAAATGCCCCAGACTTTTTTTTCACCTGAATCATGACTTACTTTATTTAACTTGCATCAGAAGGCTGTCCTTATAGATAGCTTTGCTATGTAAAATGAATGTTGAATTAATTGAAAATTTTATAAAATGTGGGGGTAAATTCCATTCTCAGTTTTTGGAATTGGATTTCAGATTTTCGCCTTTTTCTGATTTATCGCGCTATATTTCCCCCCCCCCCCCCAGAAAGCCACAGGTTGTTTTCAAAATTGGAAAAAAATCACTGTCCTTGGCTTATCGACAGATTATACATAGTTTTATCAAGGTATGCTTTACTTCATGGCATGTTCGGTGAATGAATAAGAGCGTGTCAGATTATAGACCTCTCACATTTATGGTGAGCTTTTCTGATCCTGTAATGTCCATCAACATTTTGCTTCAAATGACATCTCCTCTGTCTAAAACCTCTGGGTCAGATGCTATAAAACTTGCCTGGGATGTTTCTTGCATGAAGCTTTTCCAAGGTTGTTCAAAGAATTCATTTCCATACAGAACTCTGGTTGATATAGTAACCAAAAGGAAAAACTTTAAAAATCTCACAAACAGGGCCTGGACCTTGGTATGAAGCATCATATAGTCGACCTCTATGAGGATTGTATAAATTATGACCATGGGGTCAAACCTGGCCCAACACCTGCAGGTCACTTGTTTTAGGGGGAACATAGATAAATACAGAATCCGTAAAGAAAGTCCAACACGGCAAAATTGAAAATGTTGCAGACTCGGTTTGATTGAGTCTGCTTGTCAGAAACCACAAGGCCTTGGCCTCAATATTTGTTATGCAGCATTGTCTTATAGACCTCTACCAAGATTGCTCAAATCTTGGCACCTTGCTCAAAAGTGGCCCTGTCCCAGGGGTCACTTGTTCCATATAGAGTTATATAGGGGAAATAAAAATCTTGTCAGAAACCACCTGTCTAAGATATGCAGCATTTTCTAATAGACCTCTACCAAATTAGTTCAATGAAGGTCAAAAACAGGTCTGACCTGGGGGTCACTTGTTTTAATGACATAGAGATAGTTATATAGGGGGAAAAAATAAGTCTTTTAGACAGAAACCACAATGCATAGAGCTTAGATATTTGGTATGTAGCATTATCTGTAGGACCTTTACCAAGCTAATTCAAATTATGATTTCAAAACTAGTTAAATTAAGGTTAAATATAAATGTTAAATTGCAGTCTTATAAAAGTAACTGGTAATTATTATATTTTAGAAAAAAGGACGCCTTACCATGAAAGTTTGTTTTGAATGGATGCATTTTAATGCGCATGAAAGAAGATATGTGGCTGTGAGAAGTCAGAAAGGAGGAGGCAGTTAAAGAGAGGAAGTTATAAGATCATGCACATATGACCAAATACTGGAGAAAATGCTCAATATATTTTTCCCGGATGGAAAAAATGCTTTGGGAAGAATCAACAAATTCTGTCAAGCAGTAGGAGATGGGCGAGGAAACGCAATAAAGAAAGAAAATTTCAGTTAAGAGGATATTGATAATTCAAGTAAAGAGAATCGTTTATATTTGCTGACAAAGAAAAGGTTTGATTTTATTAATATATGTAAGAGGAAAGCACGTGCTTTTGTTAAGTATTTTGTCTCTTCAGTGTATTACAACATTTTTCAATCAAAACTGTGTTTTATATTAAACATTCAATTTACTAAGTAGAGCACCTAGAGTTTTCAGTAGTTGTCATGCTAGTCAGAACTAATAATAATTTATTGTTAGAAGAAATTTCAGGTAAAAGTTGATGTTCATATCATGATTATAAGCACTGTATTACATTTGATGTTCTGTAGTTAACACCTGTGATTTCAGACACAAAAATCTTCTAAAAAAAGCAAAAGAGCTAGATAATTTTATTTAGCATGAAACATTTTTTGAGTGTCTTTTCTTAGGTTATTCAAATAAAATCCTTGGGGTCAAAATTGGCCCTGTCCCAGGGGTCATTGATTTTTGTTATATGTATATAGGAAAAACAAACAAAAAAATCTAAGAAAGCCAAAGAGCTTAAGCTAAGATATTTGGCATGAAGCATCTTATAGTGTGTGACTAACAAGTTTGTTCAAATTAAAGCCCTGGGGTCATAATTGATCCTGCTCCAGGGGGTTGTTGATTTTCCTTTTATGTAGTTATTAAAAACAAAAACAAAAATCTTCTAAGAAAATCAAAGAGCTAGAGCTTAGATATTTAGCATAAAACATCGTCCAGTAGGTCTCTACCAAGTTTGGTTAAAGGGAGACACGGGCAAAATTTTCATTTCTTCATTGGCCAGGTTGCAAATCGAGGTTATAGAATGGTGAATGTCGGGCGGCCGGCGGGCGGGCATGGAAAATATTTTCGTAAAAGTTTTCTCAGCAACTACTTATCACAGCCTCTTGATAACTGGCATACACACATGGTCCCATACCGTGGGATTTGATTTCAGGTCTGTCGGTCATCCACTTCCTGTTAATCCACTTAGTTAAATTAGTTAAATTTTTCGGCATTAATGGTCAATGGTAGGAAATTTTCGTAACAGTTTTCTCAGCAACTACTTATCACAGCCTCTTGATATTTGGCATACAGCATAGATACATGGTCCCATACCGTATGATTTGATTTCAGGTCTGCCGCTTATCCACTTCCTGTTTATCCACTTAGTTAAATTAGTTAAATTTTTCGACATTAATGGTCAATGGTAGGAAATTTTCGTAACAGTTTTCCTAGCAACCCATTTTCACAGCCTCTTTTTTTTGGCTACAGCATAAAATCATGGTCCCCTACCGTGGGATTTGAAGGTGTGTAGCTCATCCATTCCTGTTTACCCTTTTAATTTTAAAATTTTCAAACAATTAATGGGTCAAATGGGTAAAATTTTGTAAACTTCAACAGCCCCCCAAAAAAGGGTGACAACTTTTTTTTAAAAGTCTAAATCGGGGTTCTTAAAGTTTTAAATGGTTTTTCAACATTTATAGAAATGTTTTCAACATTTATAGAATATTTTCATTTTTAAATGCTTTGAACCAAAAAATTATAGAAATTTTTACAAAAATTATGCTGGGGCAAAAAAAAATACAAAATTTTTGTTTTAGGGTATTATTTTTCCTATAGTATATAGGAAAAAAGAAAAAAAATATTCTATTATACTATAGAGGCTTAGCTTAGATATTATCAAACAGTGACATCTTATGGAACTGTTGTTTTCCCCAGTAAATTTATACAAGTGCACTATCAGATACAAATATGAACTTTGTTATATCAGTTTAAGATTTAGATTATATTTCTGCTTTTGTTTATAATTTACAATATTACTTGTTCCTTGTCATGGAGAGTTTTATATTCAGGTGAGCGGTATGAGGACCATTTGCTTAAGTCAACAATGCTTAGAGTTAAGATATTTGGTGTGAAGTACATGTATTGTCTAATGGATGTCTACAAAGTTTGTTCAAATTTTATATGGAGGGTCAGAATTGGCCACACCACAGGGGTCACTTCATTTACTTAAACTTATGTTGGAAAAACTTCAAAAGTATTTTAAACCAGAAGGCCGGGGTTTAAGCTGTTTTTTGCTTAGTATTGTGAAGATAACCATTACAAAATACCTTTTTCAAAATTGGTCCTAACCTGGGTGTCCTGTTTGTGTAAATATTACATCTTTGAAAAAAATCTTGTTTGGAATGTCATTGCTTTGTGCTTAGATATTTTGTGAAATTGTGCATGCCTCCCTGTCTTTTAATTGAGATAAGGCCCTGGGTCAAAAACAGCCCCGGCCTAGGGTTCACTATATTATTTTCAGAAAAATTCTGTATTGAGGCTTTGTTAGGACTTATTTGAAGGGTCCTCATCTTTGTTGGAATATGCAAATTATTAGTAACATAAGACAATCAAGACAATATTTCACTGTTATATGCTCCTGGAGTTTTTTGTACACCTTGTTAAATATTAAGTTTAATTATCATTTAAAGTGAATTAGTTAAAAAAAGTTTTGAAAAAAGCTATATATAGTTTACTTTCAAATCCAATTTCCATGTATTTTGTTTGACTTTTTGCCATTGAATTATTGAATCACCTTTAGTTAAAGTTCTTGATAATTTTTGTTAGAAGGCATTAAAGTTCAATTGTTGTCTGATTTCTCTGTCATAGAATGGCATCAGTTTGTTTAGAATTTTTGTTTTTATACCCTTACTAAACATAGTTTGGGGTGGGGACTATATAGAAATCACTATGTCACGTCCTGTACCGCTGTCTTAAGTCCTTTTACAGGTATTGGTTTAAAACATCAACACTCAAGTATCTATGTCAAGATTCAGAACTCTGATAGTTAGTTTGACAGAATTCAGTTTCGCTTTATAAACAACTGTGTTTTTTAAGTTTAAGAATACTTGTACGTAGTATGACCAGTAGAACACTTACACTTAGTTTGACCAGTAGAAGTATTAACTTGACATGAAAGATATATCACAATGTAACTGTTTTTGTCAAGTTTCATAACTGTTAGTTAGTTTTACATTATGATACCCCTTATCTTAAAAAATATCTCAAGAATGTACAAAAGTGGCTATAGCTATATTGATTATTATATGCTCAAAAGAATTTCGAACCTAAATGAATGAATTGTCTTCTTATCTTGACACAACATCCTTTATGATTATGTCAAACTTAAAAGTAATTAATTAAAGTGACCACATTGTAATTACTTCAAACATGTTTAGAGAAATGCACTTATGTAAATGCAGATTAATGTTTGTTGAAAGTCTAAATACCTTTCCTAACAGTCTATGCAAATTTCACTTGAGCATATTGGTGGGGGTATGAATCGCATTCAGCGATAGCTCTAGTTTACTTTATGGAAGGTTGTAAAAAGTCTTTAATCACATATCCTCTCTAGCATCAATTTGAGCAGTTTTCAGTTCTCAAGGTTAAAAGGCATTAATAGACCAGAAAACATTTATAATGAGATGAGGCACAAGTCAACTTTAAAAGATGATAAAGATACTGTAAATGGACAACTTCTTGAGAGCAATCACAACAGTTTGATTGAACAAGTAGAAAATCTCGTATTGATCTTATAACTTTAAGCTTATGCTATAGTAACTTCAGATTTGCTTCTGTTTAGTAAATGCACAGTTGCAGGGGTAATTATCATCTTCAATGACTGTTCTTGTAAATGCTTTTTACATGTATTGAAGGGATTTGGTTGATATACGTGTTTATAGAGCACGGGGGAGGAAGTGTTACACGAAAGATGGAGTTCTTATGATAACTCGTTCAGGAGTTCTTGTGATAACTGTCACGGAGTTCGTCGGAAAACATCTGTATATACTACAAAAACACTCGTTTGAAAATGGTTATTTTCATCTTTCCAAAATGAGTTTAGGTGCTAAATTAAACTTTAATGATTAAGCTTGTCTTACATTTTGTATTATGTGTCAAAAACTTATACACAGGCCATATTTTAATCGCCTCTTTCTTCAAATCTGGTAGATTATAGTAAAATTTCCAAATTATTTGCCAATTCACAAGTATTGACCTGTTTATTTCTGGTCTTCATCCTTGCCATACATAATTACCTAATTATAATGCAAAATTGCAAACATAAAGCACCGGCTAACAGATTTATACCCGATTTTTCAAATGTCCCGGAGATCCTGTGATAACTCTGAAGATGTCACAGAGTTCTTATGATAACTTTTGTTATTGCCAGTGTGTTTCTTGCGCTAAATCACGGCACGTTTTAGCGTTTTTTATTATTCAATGAGATTGTAAATCATTATGAAATGTTGAACGCTCATCCTTTGCGCAAAAGATACGATATATAATGTTGGTTTTGAATGAATTTTAGTTCAAGAGATATTATTTCTTACCCCCGTTTCTTTTTCATAGTAGACTGGAAAAAAAGATTTATGTACTGGTTTCCTAGCAGTTTCCGGCCCCTAGCAGTTTTCTGGCCCTTTATCATTTTCAACCAGACATACAGTCTATTTTTTCTCAGTTAATTATCTTTGTTACAGCATCAATCAGAGAAACATTTGTTTTCTATGTAAAACAGCAGTTATTAAAGTACAGCGATTAATATTTTTCAAAGTTTTGTCTGTTGTTTTAAGTTACATTAGAGAATTTGCGACACTTACAAGCAACACCTGGGGAATTCTAGTTTGAATGCCCATACACAATAACTGAAATCCCATTCTAGGTAAAATATGATAAACAAGATCAACAAGGAAAGGCGGCGTTCAATGAACTGGAACCTGGGGGGACAGTTCAAAATTTTTCGAGAGATCGGTAGTTAGAGCCAACCGCAGTTGAGTTTTTATCTTGTATCGTACTTTTTTAAGACAAAGGTGTGGAAATTATCCTGGTTATATACTTATTTATTATGGTATAAAATGATACAAATTACTTAGCCCTTAGGTAAGGGAAGCATGCCTAATTATTGTCTGCTTAAGAAAGGTGGTTACTTAAAACATGTGAAACTGAGAACAACGTGTACGTTTTGAGACATTTTTGTTTTGTGGTTTAAGCCATTATACTGCTGAATATCAGCGGCCGCTACTTCATTTTTTACTGTAGATGATAGCCTATCACCTATTTATCCTTTGCAGACACTTAACACCAACGTTTTGTCCACATTTTTGTACAAAGGATGATCGTACTGCATTTCATAACCATTTACAATCTTATTGAATGATAATAAACGCCAAAACGTGTCGTAATTTAGCGCAAGAAACACACTGGCAATAAGAAAAGTTATCATAAGAACTCTGTGACATCTTCAGTGTTATCACAAGAACTCCGGGACATTTGAAAAATCGGGTATAAATCTGTTAGCCGGTGCTTTATGTTTGCAATTTTGCATTATAATTAGGTAATTATGTATGGCAAGGATGAAGACCAGAAATAAACCGGTCAAGACTTGTGAACTGGCAAATAATTTGGAAATTTTACTATAATCTACCAGATTTGAAGAAAGAGGCGATTAAAATATGGCCTGTGAAAGTCTATGAAAACACAGGCAAACATCTCTTTTGGTCAATTAAAAATTCTGGTGAAATCTTGGATAAATTCAAAATTAATAACTTTCAAGCTTCAACTGTCAGTACATACGATTTTTCTACACTTTATACAACTTTGCCACATAAATTAATCAATGATAAACTAATTTCCCTAATTCAGAAAACTTTTGCACGGGAAAAAGTTACCTTTCTTGCATGTAATTCTAACAAAGCTTTTTTTACTAACGGTATAGTTAAACATTACACTATGTGGACCTGTGACGAAGTTTGTAGAGCACTCTCCTTTCTTTTAGACAACATTTATGTCAGGTTTGGTAATACCCTATTTAAACAGATCATAGGAATTCCTATGGGTACTAATTGTGCACCCCTGGTCGCCGATTTGTTTTTGTACTGCTATGAAAGAGACTTTATGTTGAGTCTCTCTGAAGAGAAACAACAAGATGTTATAGTCGCATTTAATAATACTTCCAGATACCTTGATGATATTTTTAATTTAGATAATCCTTATTTTGATCAAATGGTGTCTGACATTTATCCGCATGAACTACAACTTAATAAAACGAACTCTTGAAATTTTAGTACATCATTTTTGGATCTTCATATTACTATCAATAACAATTCTATTCACACGAAAATTTATGATAAAAGAGATGACTTTGACTTTTGTATAGTTAATTATCCTTATTTGGATGGAGACGTACCCCATGCAACATCCTACGGGGTTTATGTTTCTCAGTTAATTAGATTCGCTAGAGCTTGTAACAACGTAAAGGATTTCAACGAGCGGAATATTTTTATTACCAGCAAGCTTCTAAAACAGGGCTACCGCTATCATAAATTACGGAAATATTTTACTAAATTTTACAATCGTAACTTTGATTTTATTTCTAAATTCAATAGTGATTTAAAAACTCTTCTGCGAACAAGGGATTAGCCAGCCTGGTTTTTATGGCGATGTTGTGTACAAACTTCGTAAGATTTTGGGTCATGGTAATTTTTCTGCTGTTTTTACTAAAATCATTAAACGTTTTATTAAAAGAGGTTATGACCCTACTATTTTAAGACATACTGCATGTTTAGTGTTCAACCCTTTTACAGTTGGACACTACGCTTTCCTCTTTTGATTGCATCTGACGGACCAAGTGGGAGACTCTATGATGGATAGTTCGTAAAGCCCTTTGGGACTGAATTGTCTTAATGTTCGTCTTCTGCCTTGCTTCGTCGGGCCCTTGTAGGTGATTTTCTTGTTGCTCTGTCTTCCTTTAGGACATTGAGTACTTTTGTTATGGTCATTGGGTTTACTTTTATATGTTTCTACATGATCATTTTAGTGTTGTACTTATTTAACCTTTTGTAACCATAACAACTGTTAGAATTTCACTTGGCGGAGATTCATTTTATTTACACTGTCTCGTTTATAGGAACATGGTGGGGCTAAGAGCGAGGTTTGGTGCACCATTAACCGGTTTAAACTCCCCAGCAGTCATTATTATGCTGCTGACCGTTCCAAGGCGGCGCCCCACTGTGTTCCTCAGATGTATGTCTAAGTTGTTTCATACTGTTTTGGTGACACTTTTGCTTGTGTCCCTTGTTGTTTTCTCGTCTACGGTAAGTATCTTCCCCATTGCCTCTAGTTTTTATTTCTTTGATTAACCCCTTCCCCCGGTCTCCTGTCCCCTTCCCCTTTGTGGGCCTATTATTATTTTCTTTGAATTCCTAATCAGTTACAAATTATTTATCATTTAATGATTAACGTGTCGTTGCCCTGTCCTTTTTATGTTTGGGGTCCAACTGGGCTCCTTGCCATTGGTTCTTGTTGCTGGGTCATATGGGGGTTGCGTTCATTGAACGCCGCCTTTCCTTGTTGATCTTGTTTTTCATATATTATATTCTGTGAATAAGTTTTTGACACATAATAATAGATGTAAGACAAGCTTAATCAGTAAAGTTTAATTTAGCACCTAAACACATTTTGGAAAAATGAAAATAACCATTTTTAACGAGTGTTTTTGTAGTATATACAGATGTTTTCCGACGAACTCCGTGACAGTTATCACAAGAACTCCTGAACAAGTTATCATAAGAACTCCATCTTTCGTGTAACACTTCCTCCCCCGTGTAGAGGTCAAGTAGAGAAATGTAGTGTCAGAAAACTGTAAGTCTTTGACTACAGTAACTATGAAACGTGCTTATTATCTCCTTTAATTACTTTTTTGGCTCCAACTTAAAAAATGTCAAAGGTCATTGTGACATTGTTAATTTCTAAGCTGATACTGAATTGAGAAGGAATTAGTTAAAATTTGTTTAACTTATGTAAAGACATGGTCCATGGCCAGTAGTTGGCCCCTATTGTTAATGAAGTCATTAGATCAAAGGTCAGGTTTACAGTGGCAAATATGCCAATGTTACTGGCAGTTGTAAGTGGTAGCATAAGTGTCATATGAGCCGTTTCTAGTTTAGGTTCTTTGGAGAATTTTTTTTTAAAACGTTCAATTCAAAACAATGACTGAAAGGTCAGTATTTAAGAATCATATCACAACTTTGTCATGTTTACATCTGAACTCTATTGTCAATATTTCAAAGTACTTGTAAGGAGCAGCATATCTAAAATATGATAAACTAGGAAAATTCTGGAAACAGAGCGTTCAATGAACGCAACCTCCATATGACCCAGCAACAAGAACCAGTGGCAAGGAGCCCAGACGGACCCCAAACAAAAACAGGACAGGGCAAAGACAGAGCACGGACGGGTTAATCATTAAATGATAAATAATTTGTAACTGATTAGGAATTAAAAGAAAAGAATAATATGCCCACAAAGGGGATGGGGACAGGAGACCGGGGGAGGGGCGTTAATCAAAGAAATAAAAACTAGAGGCAATGGGGAAGATACTTACACTGGACGAGAAAACAACAAGGGACACAAGCAAAAGTGTCACCAAAACAGTAAGAAACGACATAAACATACATCTGAGGAACACAGAGGGGCGCCGCATTGGAACGTCAGCAGCATAATAAAACGCATTCAAACTATTATATTGACAGATTAAATCATATAATTCACTCCTTGCTCATGTTTATAGAATGGAAACTACATGCTTCAGTATTGTTGTCTTGATATCAAATGTAATGTTATTACTCTTCTACATTGTACTACTGATATTGAGTATTGCGGGTCATAATATGTACATGCTTTTGTGACAAAAAAACAACAACAGAGTTGTGCTGTTACTTTTCACATGTTTATTTCAATTGTTTTTTTTTTTGCTTAATATTAATATGAAATAAACTTATAAAATATGATAAACAAGATCGACAAGGAAAGGCGGCATTCAATGAACGCAGCCCCCACCCGACCCAGCAACAAGCGCCAGCGGCAAGGAGCCCAGGAGGACCCCAAAGAAAAACAGGACAGGGCACAAGGCAGAGTACGGGCAGGCAAACCACTACATCAGAATACAATAATTAGTAACTTATAAGGAACTAAAACAAAACAAATAAATGATTTAATATAAGGCTCATAATGTCAAAAGGCAACGGGGGAAGGGGACATGAGACACGGGAAGGGGGGGGAAATAAAATAAATAAAAACTAGGGACAAAGGGAAGAATACTTACCGTAGACGAGGGCCGAGAAACAACAAGAGACACGAGCAAAAAGTGTCACCAAAACAGTATAAAACAGACAATAGACATACATCTAAGGAACACAGAGGGGCGCCGCCTTGGAACGGTCAGCAGCATAATAATGACTACTGGGGAGTTTAAAACCGGTTATGGTGCACCAAAAACCTCGCTCTTAGCCCCACATGTTCCCTATAAACGAGACAGTGTAAATAAAATGAATCCCCCGCCAAGTGAAATTCTAACAGCTTGTTTTGGTTATGGTTTACAAAAGGTTAACTAAGTAAAATATGATATAACAAGATCAACAAGGAAAAGGCGGCGTTCAATGAACGCAACCCCCACATGACCCAGCAACAAGAACCAATGGCAAGGAGCCCAGGGGGACCCCAAACAAAAACAGACAGGGCAAAGACAGAGCAACGGACATGTTAATCATTAAATGATAATTAATTTGTAACTGATTAGGAATTCAAAGAAAATAAAAATAGGCCCACAAAGGGGAAAGGGGACAGGAGACCGGGGGGGAGGGGGTGGGGAGTAATCAAAGAATAAAAACTAGAGGCAATGGGGAAGATACTTACCGTAGACGAGAAAACAACAAGGGACACAAGCAAAAGTGTCACCAAAACAGTATGAAACAACATAAGACATACATCTGAGGAACACAGTGGGGCGCCGCCTTGGAACGGTCAGCAGCATAATAATGACTGCTGGGGAGTTTAAACCGGTTAATGGTGCACCAAATAGATAAATACAGAATCCCTAAAGAAAGCCCAACACGACAAAATTGAAAATGTTGCAGGCTCGGTTTGATTGAGCCTGTTCATGGACGGTACTGGTAAGTGCAAGTTACCGTCCACGCCCCCCCAAACCTCGCTCTTAGCCCCACCATGTTCCTATAAACGAGACAGTGTAAATAAAATGAATCCCCGCCAAGTGAAATTCTAACAGTTGTCATGGTTACAAAAGGTTAAATAAGTAAAACACTAAAATGATCATTTAGAAACATATAAAAAGTAAACCAATGACCATAACAAAAGTTACTCAATGTCCTAAAGGAAGACAGAGCAACAAGAAAATCACCTACAAGGGCCCCGACGAAGCAAGGCAGAAAGACGAACATTAAGACAATTCAGTCCCAAAGGGGCTTTACGAACTATCCATCATAGAGTCTCCCACTTGATCCGTCAGATGCAATCAAAAGAGGAAAGCGTAGTGTCAACTGTAAAAGGGTTGAACACTAAACATGCAGTATGTCCTTAAAATAGTAGGGTCATACCTCTTTTAATAAAACGTTTAATGATTTTAGTAAACACAGCAGAAAAATTACCATGAACCCAAAATCTTACGAAGTTTGTAAATCACATCGCCATAAAAACCAGGCTGGCTAATCCCTTGTCGCAGAGGAGTTTTTTTAAATCACTATTGAATTTGGAAATTAAATCAAAGTTACGATTTGTAAAATTTTAGTAAAATATTTCCGTAATTTATGATATCGGTAGCCCTGTTTTTAGAAGCTTGCTGGTAAATAAATATTCCGCTCGTTGAAAATCCTTTACGTTGCTACAAGCTCTAGCGAATCTAATTAACTGGGAAACATAAACCCCGTAAGATGTTGCATGGGGCACGTCTCCATCCAAATGTGGACAATCAACTATACAAAAGTCAAAGTCATCTCTCCCATCATAGACCTTCGTGTGAACAGAATTGTTGTTGATAGTAATATGAAGATCCAAAAACGATGTACTAAAATTTGAAGAGCTCGTTCCACTAAGCTGCAGTTCATGCGGACAAATGTCAGACACCATTTGATCAAAATAAGGATTATCTAAATTAAAAATATCATCAAGGTATCTGGAAGTATTATTAAATGCGACTATAACATCCCGTTGCCCATCTTCAGAGAGACTCAACATAAAATTCTGGAAACAAAGTGATCCCTCGGAAGCATTAATCACAACAAAATAACATCAGAATTGCAGACTCGGTTTGATTGAGTCTGTACATGAGGGATAATGAATAAGTGCAACATCCCTCACGCCCCCTAGCACCGGCTTGAGCGGTACTCAATTCTCAACACTTTTATAGTGTTGGCATCAATGATCCCGAAGAACCAGAGTCTCTTTCACAGCAGTACAAAAACAAATCGGCGACCAGGGGTGCACAACCAGCACCCATAGGAATTCCTATGATCTGTTTAAATAGGGCATCACCAAACCAAAATTCTGGAAACAAAGTGATCCCTCGGAAGCATTGATCACAACAAAATAACATCACAACAAAACACCAAAATGATCATGTAGAAACATATAAAAGTAAACCCAATGACCATAACAAAAGTACTCGATGTCCTAAAGGAAGACAGAGCAACAAGAAAATCACCTACAAGGGCCCGACGAAGCAAGACAGAAGACAAACATTAAGGCAATTCAGTCCCAAAGGGCTTTAAGAACTGTCCATCATATAGTCTCCCTTGGCCCGTCAGATGTAATCAAAGAGGAAAGCGTAGTGTCCAACTGTAATGGGTTGAACACCAAGCATGCGTATGTCTTAAAATAGTAGGGTCATAACCCCTTTTAAATAAAACGTTTATAATTTTAGTAAACACAACAGAAAAATTACAATGACCAAAGATCTTACGAAGTTGTAAACAACGTCACCGTAAAAATCAGGCTGGCAATCCCTTGTCGCAGAAGTTTTTTAGATCACTATTGAATTTTTGAATTAAATCAAAGTTACGACGATTGTAAAATTTTGTAAAATATTTACGTAATTTATAATAGCGGTAGCCCTGTTTAGAAAGCTTTACGGTAATGAAAATATTTCGCTTCGTTAAAAAATCCTTTACGTTGCTACAAAGCTCTAAAAAGCAAATCTAATTAACTGAGATATATAAACCCCCCGTAAAGATGTTGCGTGCGGTACGTCTCCATCCAAATGAGGATAATTTACTATACTAAAATCAAAGTCATCTCTTTTATCATAAATTTTCTTTAGGGATTCTGTATTTATCTATTTCACTGATTCAAGAATGAAACTGATGTAAAACAGTTGATCTAAATTATTTTATGTTCAAATGTTTAACATTTCATGTGGATCCTAGCTGACGATAGGCGACCAAATAGTGCTGAAATGCCCTGAAATTTGAGAGGTTTTAGGGCTACCGCTATTATAAATTACGTAAATATTTTAGAAAATTTTACAATCGTAACTTTGATTTTAATTCTAAATTCAATGTGATCTAAAAAAACACTTCTGCGACAAGGGGATTAGCCAGCCTGATTTTACGGGGATGTTGTTACAAACTTCGTAAGATTTTTGGGTCATTGTTAATTTTTTTTCTGTTGTGTTTACTAAATTATTAAACGTTTTTATTAAAAGGGGTTTTGACCTACTATTTAAGACATACCGCATGCTTAGTGTTCAACCCATTTTACAGTTGCGACACTACGCTTTCCTCTTTGATTAATCTGACGGACCAAGTGGGAGACTATATGATGGACAGTTCTTAAAAGCCCTTTGGGGACTGAATGCCTTAATGTTTGATTCTGTCTTGCTTTTCGTCGGGCCCTTGTAGGTGATTTTTCTTGTTGCTCTGTCTTCCTTTAAGACATCGAGTACTTTTGTTATGGTCATTGGGTTTACTTTTATATGTTTCTACATGATCATTTTGGTGTTTACTTATTTAACCTTTTGTAACCATAGCAACTGTTAGGAAATTCACTTGGCGGGGATTCATTTTATTTACACTGTCTTGTTTATAGGAAACATAGTGGGCTAAGAGCGAGATTTGGTGCACCATTAACCGGTTTAAACTCCCCAGTAGTCATTATTATGCTACTGACCGTTCCCAAGGCGGCGCCCCTTGTGTTCGTCAGATGTATGTCTTATGTTGTTTTATACTGTTTTTGGTGACACTTTTGCTTGTGTCTTCTTGTTGTTTCTCGGTGTACGGTAAGTATCTTCCCATTGTCCTTATTTTTATTTATTTTATTTATTCCCCCCCCCCTTCCCCGTATCTCATGTCCCCTTCCCATGTGCCTTTTTGACTTTATGGGCCTAATATTTATTCATTTATTTGTTTTCATTTAGTTCCTATACAGTTTTGCCTGTCCGTGCTCTACCTTATGCCCTGTCCTAATTTTCTTTGGGGTCCTCCTGGGACTCCTTACCGATGGCGCTTGTACCTGGGTCGGGTGGGGGCTGCGTTCATTGACGCCTCCTTTCCCTTGTCGATTTGTTCATATATTTCGCTGGAACGTCACATTTTACACTGCAGCAAAAATGCGTTGAGCAAAACCTTAATCGACTTTCTTTTTCGTTTTTTTTGGTAATAATATGTTTATGAAGGGGATCGCATTATTTTTTCTGGCATATTTAAAAGAAATAGGTTTTGATAACGTGAAAAAATTTATAATCATTGTACCCATCCTTTGAAAACAAATAACACCTTAGTTTCATGAGCGTGCTTTAAAATGAGGATTTTACTGGCCAAATTGTGAAGTACTCATCGATCAACATCCATCGGCACAGCGTGTTGTATGTTTTTTAATCAGCACTATTTGTAGTATTGTTAAGAAGATCATACTTGCATTAAATATGATAAACAAGATCAACAAGGAAAGGCGGCGTTCAATGAATTAAATACTCAATGAATATGTGACTACTTTAAACAGGTCGCCAGAGTCTTAATAGTGCAGATCTAATAAAAAAAAGTTATGCTTTCAAAATAAATCATAAAGTAATAGCAAACTAATTATAAAGTAATAGAAAAAAATGTTATTGACCATTTCTTAGCTTGGTCTTTTTTGCAAAGTGTTACGTGTTGCAACTTAGTTGCACCTTAAGTCAGTAAAGTACAGGAGCACCAAAGTTTTCTTTCATCCGTAAAATGCTTGCTGTAAACTCATTGACAAGGTAATGAGCATTTTGTTCTAAAGTTGCCATGGTATTATTTTAAATCATGTGGTTCCGGTTGACGAAGGCTTTTTGTAAAACACAACCTATACAATTTAGCTTAGCTTTGACAGTTTTGCTTTGTCACATTGACGTTCAACTTAAAACTCATTTAAGGGATGCTGAGACAGAGGTCGAAGTCCTCAATTAAAAAAACAACATTTTCTGAGGCTTTAAATCGCCAGTCTATTCAGCTTCAACTTTGGTGACACTTTTGCTCGTGTCTCTTGTTGTTTCTCGTCTACGGTAAGTATCTTCCCTTGTCCCTGGTTTATATTTATTTTATTCCCCCCCCCCTTCCCCGTGTCTCATGTCCCCTTCCCCTGTGCCTTTTGACATTGTGGGCCTTATATTAAATCATTTATTTGTTTTGTTTTATTTCCTTATAAGTTATTTATTATGTATTCTGATGTAGTGGTTTGCCTGCCCGTACTCTGCCTTGTGCCCTGTCCTGTTTTTCTTTGGGGTCCTCCTGGGCTCCTTGGCGCTTGTTGCTGGGTCGGGTGGGGGCTGCGTTCATTGAATGCCGCCTTTCCTTGTCGATCTTGTTTATCATATTTTGGAGTTATAATCTCTTATTAGTACAATTTTTCACGATGTAGAGTTCGATTTATCTTCATATTTTTACACTTCAAGACGAAATTTTAAAGATCGGTCTGTTTTTTTGAAACATGTCACAAAAAGCAAAAATTTGCCAACAATTTTTCATATCGGAGCCGACCAACATCAAAATTTCGTTCAAAGCACCGATCAACGTACTTCAACATTGGAACCCCCTGCTTTTTCTTCAGTGTAACATTACGGTTGCAATTGCATCCTAAATAATTGTCTACACCCCTTATTTATCGGAAATAAAATCTAAGAACAATATGTTGCTATTAGATTTAAAATACGTACAAAAATGCATTGTGCGCATTTCTTTTGGCTGGAGTTTCTGGTAAGGAAGCAACATACCCTTTGAAGTATTAACCTGTAGTTTACAATATTTGTTTAGGATGAAAATATCTTAAGTTTGTTCACAAGTTCAGGGAAGGGTCCAAGTAATCAGTGAAATAATTGTGCACCTTGATCTTGTTTTTCATATTTTCTGTGAAAAGCATGAAACTTGGCATGGTGGCAGGAAATAGTATTTCAAATTATTTCAGCCTGGGATCGACTTTTTTAAATCCAAGATGCCTGCCAAAATCAAAGATGGCCACCAAAATGTACAATGTACATGGAACATGACAAAATGGAGTTATTTATGGCATGAAAATTGTAGGTCAAAAATAGAAATTTCTTAAAAAATGCTTTAGTTACATCGAAAGAAAATTCAATATGGCTTCAAAATCCAAGATGGCCGCCATTAAATGATGATTATTTTACAAATTTCTATGATAAAGATAATCCATATGATCAATACTCTTCACATATATATATATGACCTTGACTTTTGAAATAGTGACACTAAAATCGATAGAGGTCATCTACTAGTATAACCAATCAGTATGTGAAATATGAAGACTTTGTAATAGATAGCTTTTAAAATTATAAGCGGAAACCACGTCTACCAACAAATGACTAATCAATATGTGAAATATGAAATAGATAAATACAGAATCCCTAAAGAAAGCCCAACACGGCAAAATTGAAAATGTTGCAGGCTCGGTTTGATTGAGCCTGTTCATGGACGGTACTGTCAAGTGCAAGTTACCGTCCACGCCCCCTAGCACCGGCAAGCAGAATTCAACATTTAAGACTTAAGACTTAAGATTTAAGACTATGTTGCTGGGTCATATGGGGGTTGCGTTCATTGAACGCCGCCTTTCCTTGTTGATCTTGTTTTTCATATTTTGTGATAAATAGTTTTTGAGATAATGAGTGGAAACCATATCGTCTACAGACGAACAGATATATTTAAGGTCCTGTGACCTAGACCTTTGACCTAAAGACCCCAAAATCAATAGGGGTCATCTAATAGTTATTACCAGTCAATATATGAAATATTAAGACTTAGTGATAAATCGTTTTCAAGATAATGAGCAGAAACCATTCTGACATTTATGGTTCCCTTTGACCTTTGAACTTTGAACTAGTGACATTAAAATCAATAAGGATCATCTTCTAGTTATGACCAATCAGTATGTGAAATATGGAGGCTTTGTTATAAATAGTTTTCAGCCATAAAATCTTTCGTGAAAAGCCATCGATTGCACCGTGAATTGGAAAACCATACGGTTTTAATTTATCGTAACCGTCTATGTGAACGATACAATTTGACCCTCCGTTGTTATACGTACGTCGGCGTAATCGATGTCCCTTTCTCAACGATACCCCTTCTGGATCTAACATTTTAACAAAGAGTCTAACTTTCTTTTGTGTTGCTCGGATATCAAACGTCGCCATAGTACTCTGTATCCAACATCTACAAATCCCGCTGCATGAAGTCTTTGTATTCCTTCAAATATGAGAATGTCGGAGGATTCGACATTGTTTCTACGCAGTTCTAATTTCTGAATTATTCTTCTCAAACGTGTTTTGCTAATCTCTCTTCCGTGTTTTAGTATCAGAAACGCTCTAATTTCAGTATGTTTATACATTTGTTTATGGTAATGTTTGACAAGGTCGTCAAGACTGGCATCTCTATCCGGAAAGATGTGCTGAAAATAAAAACAAAATGATTATTTGTACGTATTTTACATAACTGATGTTGAATCTTACTGGCATTTAGACAGTTTTTCATTTAACCGTTTGAAACTAGAAACCTTAGTTTTTGAGCCACCAGTTTGCCCGAGTACCATCTTCCTTCTTTTTTTCCAACGGATTCAGCGTATAATCAACAAAAATATTGAGTACCTACACTAAAAAGTAGTGTATAACTAACAAAAATATTGAATACCTATTCTAAAAAGTAGATCAGGCCAAAAGGTAAAAAAAAATGTAAAACTCGTATTGGACATTGTCAAATAGATAAAATACAGACTCCCTAAAGAGAGCCCAACACGGCAAAATTGAAAATGTTGCAGGCTCGGTTTGATTGAGCCTGTTCATGGACGGTACTGGAAAGTGCAAGTTACCGCCCACGCCCCCTAGCACCGGCTTAAGCAGAATTCAACATTTAAACATGAAATAGTAAAATTTTGAATTTAGAAATATCCGCAGATGTGTTCATACGGCGGTTATCATGGAACCTTCAATGTGACACTTACGTGCCATTCCATGAAAAGCGGCGTATGGTCCCCAAGTAATAAAAAGCGTGTGCCCTAAACGAGAAAACAATGGGCGAAACTAAATAAAATGGAATTTTGAAAGGGGATCAGAGGTTATGAAGCCTGCGTATCACAGATAAGACGTCAAAAGACAAATTTAAAAAGCAGGCAACATGTCCTAAGGGTGATTCAACATTATTCAAGTAGGAATATTGGAACCACCCGACTAGAAAATGCCGAAAAGTTGAAACTAAAAATACCGCAAGCACAACAATAATGTCATGCTGAACGATCTTCAAGGATCGAAAATATAACATCATTGATTAAATGTACTCTTGATGTTTATTAATTAAACTATCATGAATATAAAAATATTCCTGTATACAAAATTGGTCCTGCATTGTACCTAATTCATTGGCGGAGCGGCTTTGTACGGTGGCACAAAGGTGGCATGTGTGTGTGTGTTTTTATTTACCTCAAGCGCATGAGATACTAAGTCATGGCCACGAGTGGCCACGAGATAGATAAGTCGTAGGAACGAGTTACTAAGTCGTGGCTACGAGATACTAAGTCGTGGCCACGAGATAATTAATTCGTGGGCACGAAATACATGAAGATATTCTCTTTAAACTTGATACATGTCTTAAGAATCGTATTAGAAAGTCACTTTCCAAGGCCCATAAATCAGACGTTAATTTTTACTACGTTATAGCCCATTATGGGGATAATTCTATGATAGAATTGGTCAGTTTGTACGTACACCGGCCTGTTAACATTGATTATACTATAATGTGAGAAGTAATAAGTCCTGGTTTATTTTATATGGTAGGGACATTGCCCATGGACAGTAGATAGCCTATAAGGATGTTTTAGGTCAAGGGTCAAGGTAACCATGACACTTCATCTAAAATCCTTTTCCGATGAATAATTTAGAAGGAATAGGCCATGGTTTATTTAACCCACCTCATCAGTACATGACACCTAATAATTTTGAGGTCATCGGGTCAAAACTCAGGGTGCCAATGACGCTAAATGTATACTCATTGACCAATCAATAACTTGTATAATGGCATTTTTTCAGGCAGGTGAAGTAGGGGTATCCTTGTTCTATAGAACATGTCTAGTTAATTATGAAAATTATATAAATAGCATAATCTGATTGGTGATTTTAGCTCGTGTGCTCAATTTAATTATCTCGTTCCCACGAATAAGTGACATAATATCTCGTTCCAACGACTTATTTATCTCGTGGCCACGACATACCGGTAGTATCTCGTTCTCACGACTTAACTATCTCAAAGCCATGACTTAGCAACTCGTGGCCACGACATAGTATCTCGTTCCCACGACTTATTCATCTCGTGCCCACAGCTTAGTAACTCGAGGCCACGGCATAGAATCACGTGCCCACGACTTAACTATTTCGTGGCCACGACTTAGTATCTTGTAGTAAAATCAAAATGTACAAAGATTACAAAAAGCACTAATAAAGAACGAATGGTTAAGGGCACTGACTCATTCTACCATTAAATTCGTACGTCGCCGAAATGACCTTAGCGGTGAAGTGGCACACTATTTTCTTTTCTTCTTTTTTAATCAGATCAAGAGGAACGAGATGCCTCCTTTGCCGATTCGTTACGGTCTCCGACTAATGATCAAATGCCTGTCAATTTTGTACGTTCGATCCCTCTCAGGGCTGAAATTTTCTCTCTCGGCTTTTCAAAGGCAGCTCTCCGGACCTTTAGTCCTGTCATTTTGTATAATATGATAGATTTCGCAATATACCCGTTTCGCTTTCAATTAATAATGCAAAGCTAAATTCTTCAATAACGAAAATTCTTACCTGAACACTGTCCATGTCTTTAGAAAGGTGCTGTTCTTTACACACACCGTGCAAGATGGATCAATTACACACATGTCGAGCAATATAAATTCTACTGTTATTTTGCCTTCAGATATTATATATCTTCTACATTTTGTTATCATTTATGGTATTTAATATGAAGATTTTATATTAGGTTCATTTACACCGACTTATACGTATTGTTAAACTACCTTGTGAAACATATAAAACATCATCTAAGCTAAAAACTCAGGTAAAGAGTATATATATTATATATGATTATATCATCTCTATATCTGTCAAACAAATATTACCTCGAAAACATACTTTTTTCAAATAAATAAAAGCGTTTACTCCAAGGAAACGTCTGCTTCTTGAGGTAGAATTTCAATGAAAAGAAGAAAACTATATTTCTTATAAATAAAAGTAAGGTCTAAAAGAAAGACTTAAGTTTATAATACGTATCCTTAACAGTATAGTAGCCAAAAAACAGAAAAGATCAATATGAACTATATATATAACTTTAAAAAACTCATAACGAACTATGTTGTTATCATGTATCGTCGTATTTTAAACAGGCATATAAAATATATAAGGGGGTCAGTATACTCTCCCGAAACAAAGTGATCCCTCGGAAGTTCGATTAAATAACAGTAATACAGATTGATTTGATGATAGAATGTTATACAAAACATATTTAAACATAAAGCAGACAATTATACATGAAGATGATTTAAGTATTACTCCTTTACTGTAAAGGTCTATTGTGCCCTATATATGCTTTTTAGATAAGTTAATTTCACAAAAGATTTTTATTTTTGGAGTCTTATTTCCAAAAGGTTACTCATTGCTAAAATGCCTGACTATTTTTTGATTATGTTGCTTTTTAACAATTAGTGCAGTTCAAGTGATTCAGTAATTTGTATGGAAGTAAAATACTACTTTGTTTACATTTTGCTACTTTAAGGAAAAATAATTTTACATTCAGTGCTACTTTGTGATAAGCTCTAAAACCATCATTTAAACGTTTTATCACTTATTTGTGCCCTTTCTAAAGAAGTAAAAATTCATTTGTTTCTGAGGAAAATTATTCCTTTCAGTTAATATTTGACTTAATTTCTGACTGGTTAAATCCAAAAAGAATTTTTGTATTGTGTGGGTTGATATCCATGCATGATTGTTTCAAGTAATGTCAAGGCAAATATGTACATCTATAAAGTAATTGTACGAGTAATATTTCTGGATTGTTATATCAAGTGTAATTAAACATGTACATGTAATTATGTGTATATATAAAGGCGTAAGAATAGGACATGTATAATGTCATCAATTCAGTTCACATGAACGTATAGCATATGTAAATGGCTACCTTGTTTGAAAGTATAATACATATATCTTATGCGATTTTAAAATGGGAATTGCAAGCAATAGGTAAAATGCTGGTTATGTTGCTAATACATCAAAACAGTTACGCCTTTTTTTTTTTCTTTTTTTTTAATAATATATGACTTTCTACTCAGAATTTATCATGCTATTAAATTTGATACGTGAAAGTCATATATTGAAAATGCACTTTATTGTTTTTGTTAAGATTCTAGTTTCAACTTAATAGATGCAGCTATAAGAAGCTGAACAAATTGCTATATATCTAGCAACTAACAATTCATTCATTTATTAATCAATTATTATTCGGTTAAAACTAACACATTGTTTTTCGTGCTTTTATCATACCATCACGTTTTGGGTGATGAATCGGTCCCTGGATAAACAATACGATCATAAATTGATATATGATTACATACGAATATATTTTCTTTGACCACGAACATTTCTCAATTTTACATAATTTTTTATAACTATATAACATACAGTAAAAGAGGAGCGGTGGCCTAGTGGTTATGATGTCTGCCTCTCAAATCAGGGATCATGGGTTCGAGCCCTAATAGGGTCACGATCAATTTTCTTTATATGATACCAGTACTGGTTGGTTCCAGGAAGCGGACTCGAAAGAGATTAATATAAGTTGCAAGAACTTGTTCGCAATCGAGCTTAAATAAATATGTTTAAACCAAACTGACGCGTTCCTAAAAACACATGTTATACTTAAAAACAGGTTACAAATTTAGTTCTTGCATAAATTAAATCATTTCCTTATAAAGGAGTTTTATTTTCATTATGTATGATTGCCAAACTCAAATTGAACGATGTTATAAAATATTTTTACAGTTGTAATAATGCCAATAGCCGAAACAAATGAAATAATTTTATTTTTAATATAACAATAGTTACACTGAATTTAATTTCATGACATAACCTATTATTCCCCTCTACAAGATATCAAATTTAGAGATATATATTATTTATTTTGCTTCATTTTAGGAGATGACAATTCACTTGTTGTTGTGGTATTTACTGCATATGCGAAATATTTCAGTTAATGTCTTAAAATAATAAAAATTAAAAAAGAAAAGTGAACACAATATAACAAAAAAGAATCATTAATGAATTAAAAAGTTAACAGAAAACTATGGAGCGCCATAGCTGCCTCATGTTATTACATTTCTTTTTATCGTGCCAAGAAAGCGTCTTATCATGTCAAATATAAGCGTTTTAATGTCATAGTTATTTGTCGACTTGTCTAAACATTGCCTTATTATGCGTAGCAGTAGCCTTATCTCTTTAAAATATAATGTTGACTTGTGTTAACATTGTTTAATTATTTCAAACAGTAGTGTTGTCATGTCAAAATGTCGTTTTGGCTTGTCTGAAATGTGTCATATTATGTCAACTAGTCGCGCTATTTGGTCAAATTGTGGAGATGTTTTGTCAAAAGACTGTCTGATCATTTGAAACAGTAGTGTTCTCTTGTCAAAATTTGGTGTTGACTTGTAAAAGCACAGCTTTATTTTATCAAACTGCCATGTTATTTTGTCAAAATACGGTGTTTAAATGCCTTAACATTGTCTTATTGTGTCAAACAACTGTGTTAATTTGCCAACGTACACTACTGAATTGTCTTTTTATATCAAATATTCGCATTATCTTGCCGAAATAGGGTGTTGACTGGGCTAAATCATGCCTTATTATGATAAACTGTATGCTATTTTGTCAAAAAGCGGTTTTGACTGGTTAAAACTCAGTCACATAAAGTCAAAAAATTGCGGTATCTTGATGACTTGTCTAAACTCTTTCTTATAATGTAAAACGGAAGTGTTATATTGTCGAAATTTGATGTTTTCTTGTAAAACACAGAAACAGTCTTATTATGTCTAATATTTGTGTAAATTGGTTCAAATTTAGTTCTGTCTTGAGAAAGCGCTGTCTGATTTTGCTTAACTGTCCCGTTATCTTTTTTGCTCTATCTTTTCACGCTCCGCGTTGGCTCTGGTCACGTGATACTAAATTTGGACAACATCGCATCTGTACAGGATAACACGATTATCTGACATAATGAGACGGTATTTAGAAAAGTTAATGTAATAAATTGGCAAGTCAACACCACTGTATTACATAATGATACTGTGTTTTAACAAGTAAACACCACATTTGAAAAGGAAAAATTATACTTCGCCATAAAAGGACGATGTTTAGTAAAATTAACACCTAACCTTGACAAAATAAAATGACACTTTGACAAAAAGATAGTAATTTTAGACCAGCCATCATCACGTTTCGACAAGATGATATGACTATTTGACATAATAAGACGAATATAGACAAGTTGAATCTGCATAAGGACATAATAGCATGAAAGTTTGACAAAATAAAATAGCATTTTAACAATTCATATCCATAATTTGTAAAGATACCACCATTATTTCACATAATAAGACGGTGTTTAGGCCGGTTAAAATAAAGTTTGGATAAAATAGCATGGCGATATGAGAAAATAAGGCAGTGTTTAGACAAGTCAATACCATTATTCGACAAGTCAACAATACTGTTTGACATAATAAAATAACGTTTACACAAACAAACAAAATTTATGGCAAGTCAACATTAGTATTTCACATAATAAGTATATTTTTAGACAGGATAACAACAGTTTTAGTCAAGAAAGCATGATGTTTTGGCACAATAAGACAGAATTAAACCACCTCATTCAATGCAAAATAACAGTTTGACAAAACAGGGCAGCACTCAGCCAGGTCAATATAACGGTTGAACAAGATATCACTACTAGCCGACAAAATAAGACATGAGTTTGACAAGTTGACACCAAATTCCGACAAGATAACACTACTGTTTCATATGATAAGACAATTTCTAGACAAATTACCACCACAGTTGGACAAGACTGCATGCTATTTTGACATAAAAGACATTCTTTAAGCAAGATAACACCGAATTTGAACACAATGACATGGCAGTCTGACAAAATGTGACGGTGTTTAGACATGTCAATGCCACATTTGGACAAGAACAAACGACAGTATAACATAATACAACAGTGTCATAACATACCAGGGTCACATTTGGATAAGATTACACCAACTTCCGACAAGATAAAACGACTGTTTCACATGATAAGACAATTTCAAGACAATTCAACACCACATTTAAACAAGTCTGTGTTCAGACATATTGAAATCTTAATTCGAAAAGATGGCGTGCATGTTAGACATATTAAGCTTCCATTCAGCATGTTAACACCGGATTTGCATATGATAACATGACGTTTTGAATTAATAAGACAGTGTTTAGACAAGTCAGCACTACGTTTGGACAAGATAAAATGAATATTTGACCCAATAAGACTTCGTTAAGACATGTTCTCATAAAACGTTGGCAAGCCAACACTTCTATTATACATAATAAGACGCTTTTAGGGAAAAATAAAATGAAATGTAACAACATGAGGCAGTCATGGCGTTCCATAGAAAACAGTATAATTAAGGTGTATTATTATTTAAAAAAATGTACTGTTTTTTTTTTTCGAATAATATTTTGTAAACATTTTTTAGATGTCTGCTATTAACGGTTTTAGATCACGTAGAAAGCTTTTGCAATATGGAAGGAAATCATGATAAAGGACAATAACCCTAAGGCAAGTTACATTTAATCCTAATAATAAGCATTTTACTATAGCTCTAGGCTATTACGTCAGTAAACCTTTTTATAAAGCTGATCTTTATTTTTGTTATCTTATAGAAGAGTTGAAAATGATATGCACACAATCTTCACTACAAGGAGCTAAGAACGCAAGATTTGTCGATTATTTTGGAGCACTCTTAATCCTTTATGACTTTGTGCCTAACAATCATTATAGAACACAAATGATGTCACTTTCTTCTCCTAGCTACAAAATCACTAGACAAACGGAGGTCGCACATTAGTAACGAACTGAGTAAAACACTTTGAACTTATAAAAGCAAATAAAAGCTTCTTTTATTGTTCTTTCTTCTTGGAAATGTTTAATGATTACAATCAAGTGTGACGATTCACATATTTTCTTTTTTATATAATTGGATTAACTATTGCAAGATAATTATGTTCTGCTAGTAACGGATTAAGTGCTATTTCAAAATCTTGAAACAAAGTATTTCTTATTGTTTGAAAAAGTAGGTGCCATTAACTAGCTCTTATCACTGTTCTTATATTTTAGAGACTATCTAAAGAGTGCATATAAATAGAGGTGTACTATTTCATATACTGTTTAGGTTTATTAAATCTAAATTTAAATACATAATTACAACTGATCATTTAAAATAATGAAAAGCATCGTCTTCTTTTATATGCGTCTTTTGTTTAGTTAAGAGGAATTCACAACAACATAACTCTGCCTGAATAATGTTGACATATTTTACACGTCTCACACTGAACATACACATTCTACTGTCATTAATTAACCGATTTTTATCACGAAACGATGGCACATTATGAGCTGGCGCGTTAATGTAACTGTCTTGTTAATGCCGTAGTAGAAAAAAAGAGAAATGAACTGGACGAAGAAAGCATTTTATCTTTTAATTAATTATTCTAGAGTGAAATCAAATGCTTGATAACATAATTAGGGGAACATTTCCGATGTTGAAAATTTATCAAAAGATATTATAGTAGTAATATGTAGTTAATGTTATCAACTAAGCTGGTTTGAGAAACTCTTTACATCTTTACATGACGCGATGCTTCTTTTAAAACGAGATGAATCTCGTTTCGTTCTACAGATATAGATTTGTGGGTAAGATTTGAGTAATTTCATGCTCCTTTATATCTGTCTACATGAAAAGCTAAACATATTAACTTGATATCGTACACATATTTAGGTTTACGTGAAGCAAAACATTTGCAACACAATTTTGTCTATCTATCTATCTATTGTATTTATCTATCTGCCATTTATCATGTAGGTAACTGCATGCAGTTGACTTATTCTAAATTTAAAATTAGTGAATTTTGGTATTGATAATTTAAATCTTTGTTTATATTGTCAAGCATGTGGAAATTGAATGAACGAATAATGTGAAACCTCGTTTAACAAGATATGTTTGTAAAACATATATGCTCCCTTTTGGCAGCCATTTAGTCATGTGTTCGGGTTATTATGACTGACTTTTTACCTAGTGACCAATTAATCAACAGGGGTATTCACTGGTCATAACTAGTCACTAGGTAATTGTGACCGTAAAGGTTATGTGCAGCAATTTAATGACAAAGTTATCACAAATGCTACCAAATAATATATGCATAAATTTTATGAATCATGTAGGCCTCCTTAATGACAGCCAATTTGTTATATTACATAAGACCTTGAAATGTATATACCAAAAGCATTTTTAGTTTAATAAAATACAATCAACCATGGCGAGTTGTTGAATATTGGTCGGAAACCGTCTTTACGTACAATGTCAATGTGACTTTGACCTTTGACACTTAAATCAATAGGGGTTATCTACTGGCTAAGACAATGCACTTGTGACGTTTGAAGGTAAATGACCCATTAGCTGATACTGATCAGAAATCGTTTTTACATATAAGATCAATGTGATCTTTGTGACCTTTGACCCATTGACCCATAAATCCAAAGGGGTCATTTACTCGTCATGAGCAATCATCATATTAAGTTTGAAAGTCCTAGGCCTACGCGGTCTTTAGTTATCGATAGGAAACCATTTGGTCTACTGACCAACGAACAGACAAATGCAAAGCAATATACCCCAACTTCTTTGAAGGGGGGGGGGATTATGTGGCAGCCTGTAAATAAATTTGGTAAACCTAATAAACTTGTTTTGTCTTTGAAATAATTGTAATGAAACATTGTAAAAAGATATTTCCTTCATATCAAAATAACATGCAGTATGCTGTTACCACCACTAAGCATAACCTGACCAATCTCCAAGTTCAGAACAGCTGCGCTAATTAAACAGCTAATCCGTATGTTGTCTCATTTACAAGGATTCATTATAATAAATAGAAAATGAAGAACATATTCATCAAAACTTCAACAAAATTACATGTAACCTCAACCGAGTATTTGTTTTATATTGGATGTATTTCGAAACCTTCATCTGGACACTCCACAAACCAATGTATGAATGAAAAGGAAAGATCCCCAATAGATTTCGACATTCACTAAACGCAGTCATATGTTTATAATTTGGATCTTAAGCAACCGCTATGACAAAAACCTGGTTCTAGCTTGGGGTAGACAAACATATATTTAAAAAATATTACAAGGCAGTCTGCAGGAAAGCTAAATCCCCTTCTGCAATGAACATGTGTACTGCTTGACCTTTTACCAGCCACGACCTTGATGTTATGACAAGCGCATAGTCTCATGATGGTGATTATTTGTGCTATGTTATTTAAAATCCTCTATAAAGTAAGAAAAGTTATGGAGAACATATAACCTTAACCTTGGGGATAGCAACCTAGATGTTGAACTCTGCAGATTGTGTCATGGTAGTGATCATTTGTGCCAAGTAATTTTAAAAGTTATAGAGCGGACATGAAAAAAGACGTTTTTTTTACATTGGACCTTTGAGTGTGACCCTGACCTTCAGGGTTGTGACTTGATTATTGTGCACTGCCAATGGTGTCATAATGGTGATCATTTCTGCCAAGTTATCTTTAAAACATTGCAGCAGTTTACATGTTCTGGACGAACACGAAATGTTGACTTTCTAACATTTGACCTGTAAGTGTGACCTTGACCTTGAGTGTAGCAATTTAATTACTGGGCTCTGCACATATTCTTATAATGGTGATCAATTGTGCCAAGTTACTTTTTAAAAACTTCAGCGGTTTATGGAGCGGTCACGAAATGTTGACCTTTTAACATTATTCCTTAAAGTGTGACATTGACCTTTTAGGTAGCAAGCCAATCATTGCGCTCTGCACGTCGTCTTATAATGGTGATCAGTTGTGACAAGTTTTTTTAAAAACAATTCAGCGGTTATAAAGGTAATGTAGCGGACACGAAATGTAGACTTTTTATTATGAAATGAAGACTTTTTAACATTTGACCTTTAAGTGCGACATTGACCTTGGGGGTAGCAACCCAATTATCACGGGGGAGGAAGTGTTACACGAAGGATGGAGTTCTTATGATAACTTGTTTGGAGTTCTTGTGATAACTGTCACGGAGTTCCTGGAAAATGTTACGGATTTCTGTGGAAAACTTTTCTATATACTTGGAGAACTCGCCTAAAAATGGTTATTTTTAACTTTATATGCTTTTATTTGCGTTAATCGTTAAGTATGTATGTAATATTTCTTACTTTTATGTAAATATAACATACTTAGCGATTAACACATAAAAGTATATGTCGTGCTTTGAGGGTACCTATGTGTTTAAAAATGAGAGGGTACCTGTGATATGAAAATTCAAATGAAGAGAGGTAGCCCGTGCCGCTGCAAAACCGAAAGTAGGGTGTTTTTATGAATTTTTCATTTATTTTTGACAATATATACTGCCATTTGTCCGAAGATGATATGTATATGAACATATAAAATATGTGTGATGCATATATAATCAAGCCATAGGTTCATTTCAGCCCGAAAAAATATGTCGATGTGATGGGCGAGGCAAGACATGTCGATTTTTTGTAGCTTATTGTGAATTTTCAGTACATGAAAAACGTACCCATGACAAATCAGCACATAAATAAAACATTCTAGTGTTCCGTGGTATACATCTTTTCTACGTGTCATACCTCCTTTCCTTATTACAATGAAATTTTACTGGATTGTTATCCACCGCTGGTTTGTTTTTAGCAGAGAATGACCTGTGCATGTTCGAAGAGGGTACCGTTTGAGCAGATTTCGCAAAGAGGGTACCGTTATGGATATGCATCGTGATCATTGTCATAGAACTTTATACGTTTCTATGACAAAAACTGATACCTTTTAGAAATTGAAATACCCGTTGAAACATAAAGACGACACCCACCTCATTAAATTTAGATAAAGGTAGTGCATACTACCTCCTATTTTGCTGATAACCATTTACATGCATACCGATAGCATAGTTACTTAATGTTCTCTAAAACTTCCAGGAATAATGTATATATGACGAAATCATGATTCAAAGCGTATTTTTATCCTGTAAGTAAATGCTCTACATCAAGTATGTTTACAGTCATTCCAATAAAATATAAAAACACACACACAAAAAGACCAAACAAAACACAAAAAACACAAGAAACGGAGGTAAGAAAAATATCTCTTGAACTGAAAAACACGATCAAAACCAACGTTATATAACCAATTTTTTGTGCAAATGATAAGCGTACTATGCTTCATAATGATTTACACACTTATTGTCTAATAAAATACGCTTAAACGCGCCGTGATTAAGCACAGAAACACACTGGCAGTAACAAAAGTTATCATAAGAACTCCAGGACATATTTTGAGTTATCGCAAGAACTCCGTAACATTTGAAAAATCGGGTATAAATTTATTAGCCCGGGCTTTATGTTTGTAACTCTCCATAATAATTAGGTAATTAAGTATAGCAACGAAGAAGATCCTAAATGAAAAGGTAAATATGTACGAATTAGCAAGTAATTTGGTAATTTTTCTCAAAACTTGCAGATTTTTTTAAAAAAGGCGACAAAATATGGACTAAAAGATTTTTTCTGAAACAAAATACAATATGTAGGGCAAGCTTAATTATCAAAGTTTAATTTAGCACCTCAAACTCCCCATTTCAAGTTAAAAATAACCATTTTTTAGGCGAGTTCTCTAAATATATACAAAAGTTTTCCACAGAAATCCGTAACATTTTCCAGGAACTCCGTGACAGTTATCATAAGAACTCCAAACAAGTTATCATAAGAACTCCATCCTTCGTGTAACACTTCCTCCCCCGTGATTATTGCGCTCTGCACATCGTCTCATTATGGCGATCACTTGCAAACTTGAAGAAAAACTCCACCTCAAACAGAAGCTATAAAGGGTTAAATAAGCATAAAGCTAAAACGAAACTAAAACTAAAACGAAAGGCGTTTACTTAACATATTATGGCAAGACAAATCTACCCAATAAAAATAATGCAGCTTACGAAAGAAAGACTACAGGCTTAAAAGGAAAAAGCCAGGAGCCAGTGTTTACAGCCTTGTTTCTTGTAACTGTCATGGTTGAAAACTAGTTAAAATAAAACGCCCCTTCCCCGAAAAGGAAATGGTGTTGAAACATTTCTGTCAAAGCCAGACTGTAACATTCAATATGCTGAAAATTATTGTAAATATATAGGATGTGACAACCCTAAGTGCACTGTTCAGTAGTTTCACCTAAAATGTATGAAGTTTAAAATAGAGCCATAGGGTACTTAACTTTGTTCAAGCTGCAGAAGATATAAATAAAAAAAAAACTATTAAAAGTAAGAAAATTAAATAACATACTTTACAGCACACAGTGTTCAAATTATAGTTCGTAATGGAGAATGTGAATGATTTCATATCATTCTGTAAATGCTGAATGAAGAGGTTTTGGTGTTGAACAATCATGTTGATCAATATAAAAATGTTGACAGAAGAGACATGCTTGCTGTTTACTATTGTAAAAACAGTTTTCTTACTTAATTGAGAAAGGGGCATTACCCTCTTAATTTTCGGGAACATTGATCATACAATTTCTAGTTTGGGAAGTAAAAAAGCTGGCACGACCGTGATTCAATCACGTCTGGTCTAAAGATAATGTATATATTATATCATTGAAAATTCATTCAATGCAGAATCACGTAACACTGGAAAAAGAAGAAACTTCCCCGATGACTTTGGTGCCTGGCATGCCAGCTAAGGGCCACCCCCTACGTCCCATTACATTTAATTAGGGAATAATGGCCTGAAATAAACATACACCAGAAATGATTTATAATGTTTTAAGAAATAATCTAAGGGGAGAGTCAAATATTGTCCGTTGGAGCCCAAGCCCGAAAAAGCCATGAACACCCACAGGAACTATACAGTTTTCAAAAAGGACCAGACATATAAAAAGAAATTGACATGGCTTGGTGACAATGGTATCCGAAGCGATTGTGCTATTGTCGAAAATGTAGGCCATTTTCCCGGACTGTGCCCTTAAAACTCAACGGACAGTGAAGCTGAATAGAATACCACAAGTAATTACCGAAATTAAAGACTTGACGTGAAAAATTAAACCTCACCAGATCATAGGAAGTTCTGACTGGCCCGACGGAATTACGACACATAAAGCAGTACACGGCACGACATAAAGAAGACAATAGACAGACATAAAAACAAATTTGTGGACCAAATACGGTCCTTAAGAAACAAAGTGACGGAAAAAGACCAAGATCGGTCATTAGGACTAGTAGACGACTGACATTGTTTACCGACAAAAAGACTTTGGAAATGTGTCGCTCTGGAAAAACAGTCTAAGTGTAGATAAAATATTTACGTTATGTAAAATGCGTGTCACTGTTACCTGCTTTAAACAGCTTTTGAAAGAGTTAGAGCAGTTGACATGTCAGGATTTAGTTAAAGCTGTAGTATAACCGTATTAGAAACGCAATTTGCCATGTTGGTGACTTTAGTTTACAACCACTTCGACTGTCGGGGGGGGACCAATTGACAAAAACAAAATTACTTTGAAGGGTCAGAAATTATCATTCGGAACATACAAAAATGGTTACCTCGACGGACAGACTGGTGTAGTCATAGCCCCTAAGATGGGATGCAAGCTATGTCAGCGCAAACAAAACAAAAGAGAAATAAAACAATATATGAATTATTGTCAAATACACACCGCATTTCCTCTTGTATGAAGCCCAATATTGGGTTAATAGTATTTGACCTAGCTATATATATAGCATTATGATGAAAGTTACAGAAATAATTGTATTCAGATTGTTCAGAGGATAATTAAAAAATACTAAATACTAAAAAAATACTAATGCTTATGACTTGAAGAAATAATTATAAAAGGCTATATGAAAAAGAATTATGTCACACATACAAATTCACGCCGAATTTTCACTTGTATGGAGCTCCACTTGTGTGGAACTATTTGGCTTAACAAAATTTGAAAGTTTCATAAATTACTTAAATTTTTTTTCTTAAGATTTATATTGTTTAATAATGTATACATGTATAGTTACTGAAATGTGTCTATCGCAGTAAGTGCATTGCTCTGAAATACACACCTCATTTCCTGTAGATTTAATGCCCCATGGTAGTATCGAATAGACAATTTTTTGCAGTCTAAAAAAATAACTTCACAACTATGTCATTAATTAATGTTTATACATCTTTATTCGTGTCTTTTATACATTTTTCTTTACAAAGTCAATGCTTTACCATCTTTTTGCATGTTTTAACTTACTAAACTTACTAAATTATGATCTTATTCCTTCGTGCTTTGTCCAGTACAGGTAGGCGTCCAAAACTTTTCGTGTTACACATTAATATTGGACGATGAACCGTGTAGTGTAAGTAGCTTGTATCACCACAGAACTTCTATCCAACTAAAGAATTAAGTAAAATGTAACCTCTTATAACTGAAATAAATGAAAGGAATGCAACGCATTTCCGCCGCCTTTGACGCATTTTACAGAATTTTATGAATAGAACAATAATTGGTTAAAAACAAGTGAGTCTACGCAATACAGAAAAACATGTACATACATTTAGCTGACATCTTCATTGTATGTTCGTAGCTTTTCAGTAAGTTTAACTTTTCAAAATCATGTTATAGAGAAAATTCGTTAATCTATTTAATACAAAAGCGGCTATATTTGTCTATATATTTTTCACTTATAGAAACATTTCAGACCCCTGTGGTATAATAAAAATCAAATAAAAAATAAGAAAATACAATTTTATTCCATATCATCTAAAATTCACACTAATGAATATTTAAACACGACATTTTACATAAAATAAAATCTCATGCTTTTGTTTTACTCAAATTGGTTTTTTGTTTGTTTGTTTTGGGTTTTACGTCACATCGACACAGTATAGGTCATATCGCGACGTTCCAGCTTTACTGGTGGAGGAAGACCTCAGGTGCCCTTCCGTGCATTATTTCAGGCACGAACGGGCACCTGAGTAGAACCACCGACGTTCCGTAAGCTAGCTAGATAGCTTCCTCACATGAAAGAATCCAAAGTCCCTGTCGGGATTCGAACCCACAGCGGTGAGGGGCAAGTGGTTTGAAGTCAACGACCTTAACCACACTCAAATTGGTAAAATCTCAGATGTAAAATGTATTAATTCTTGGTAGAGCTATTAAACTTGCTTTAATATATATTAACTGTGTAAAAATTGTGTTGCACGAGACTTTCGTGCATCAACTCGCTTGAATAGGCGAATTAGAAAATAATTGATGTATACTACATGCATGTTGGCCCATCATTTTGTGTATATGACTGTGTTCATGTATATACTTGGTCATACTCGGAAACATGAAAATTGAATGCTACAAACATCTGATCATTCAAGAGGCTACCTATGGGGTATTTGCAAAATATAATAAGTAAAGCATTAACATTGTACATTTCTAGCACAAAACTACATTATTTCTATTTCTTTGAAATATTATTTTACACCATCTTCTACATGTGATCTTCAAAATACTCTTTTACATATGTATGTGAAATTTACAATATAAATTTTCTTGAGTATTTTATCTATCGGACGAAGATTTCTTTTTTTTGTGTTTTAGTAAATTATTATTGCGTCATTCATTACATTAAATAAAGTGTAATATATGTAATATATGACAAACATTTATGCTAAAAGAAAACTCTCTTTATATTATAAAAGCATTTCTGCACTCTACGGGCACTGAAATGAACTTTATTTTAGTTGTTGTCTCTTGCGAAGTTCAATTTCAAATCAACAGAAGAAAGTTCATTATTTTTTCCAGCAGCACAATATTTTTTCTTCTTTGAGCGTCAAATGTCATAAACCTGGTCATATTACTGTCTTTTTGTAACATGTTCTCTTTCGTAAATGCTGACCACGCCATTTTACTTGAGGAACTGAACAAAAGTTGGTATTTTTTATAGATTGAAGATGGCTGTGAAGTACTGTATATATCACTGCGGTATACCGTACCCCGGATATTGCTCGATATAATGAGGACTTTCATCCCATTTCGCGACTTTGAACGAGGAAAGAAGGTAAGTTCATTGACGATATTAAGTCATTTTGAATTGGTTTGATATAAATTTTATAGCAAAACAAATACTTCGATAATTTCTCTAGTTACTGAGACCCCAAAAATGTTGAGAAATAGCTTTGAAATGTAATGATCTTTGCTCACGTGATAAATGAGCTCGGATCAGTTAAATTTGATGTTTTTCTGCATATACTTCCTCAAAAGAAAAGCTTGAATCGAGTGAAATGTGTTAATGATGATAATGTATATGTTTTTAAATGTTCAATCAACAATAGAACCTCAGATGACAGTGCATTTTTAGAATAAATACACCTGTCAGTGTACCGAGTATTGCGTTGGAGTTGCCCGCCGGTGTCACGAGTATTGCCTTTAGTGTAACGAGTATTGGTTATTAATATCGAGTAAATACAAGTAGTAAACACAGAGTGTTTACAACATTTAATCTTAAATATATCTTATTGTGTATACTTATTTACACTATATGTGCAGAATAGGCAGAGTTCGGAGGTACTTTACTGGAAACATCTGCAAATAATCCAGATTTTCTGATGATGAAAAATCTCAGTCAAACGTACCCAGCAATTTTCTGTGTTTAAAAGGTTCTCGTTGCTATCGAAGGAACAACATTTCCAGACTTTGTTAATAATTATTGCATATCTTACTTTAAATAGTAAAAAAATGCATCCAAAGTGCATGTATGCTGCCTCAAGATTGTCAATAGTAGACGGTATTGAGGAAGTGTGTCACGGTTCAAAACTGTTCACTAATTCCCGGGACCATCGGAATACCGTACCGCGGCTCGAGATCTACCGACTGAGCTATCCCGCCTCTTACACATTATCACCCCGAAATAATGAACAATTCTGAACCGTGACATGTGCCAATATCTGATATAAACCGACTTCCTACTATGCCAAAAATCCATATAAAGGTAAATTTCGGTCATTTTGCACCTGCACTCTAGCAACGGCAGACCGTCTGCACGTGAAAATGGTTACGTCATTAGCAACGAGTTACCGTATGTACAGCTCAAAAACCGAATAATGGATTTTAATAAGATTACAAGAAAAGCATTGATGCAAAGCATCAAAGGGCGTCCAAGCAAGATATGCAGCAGGTGCAGATGAACTAGTAGATATATAATGACAAGATATTATTATAAACTGTTCAATGGTTCATTGGTTTTTACCAGAATTGTATATCACTTATGAATGAACGAACGAAAGACATTGTTCATTATTTATAACTTTGATTGGCATGCTAGAAATTAGAATACTACTTGCTATTTCTTTATGATCGTGGTTATTAATAGCAACGGATATACATGTATACAATCATTTATAATCCATATGAGTAACGCATGATCAACACCACACTTGTGTAATTGTCCCTTATTATGTTATCGCTATTAGCGAAGACCCCCTCTTAAGCTATCTGTTCACACTTAGTAACAATATGACACTTGTTATATTACCATGTTGAGCATAAATGTTTATTATACACTAATTGTAATATCTTTTTTAATAAAAAATACAGATTTTATGAATATTGTTTTCTTTTCTTTTTTGTGTTTTATGCACTACTTTAATACTGAGTTTTTACGTTTACTACTATTTTAAGAATTCAATTGTCATAATGACCGATGATTATAAGTCAAAACTCAACAGGAAAAAGTCAGTAAATTATGGTTAAACTTTCAATATATAATATTGTTTATTCTTAAACCATATACATGTATATACATTTGTATTTTTCTTTATCATTTTTTAAATTATCAATCAATTGAATAATTCATAAAATCTGATTTGTAACTTTGAATAATTCCTCAGCATCTTTACTAAACACGAATAACAAATTAAATAAAATGTTTCAAAGTTGATAGTGTCATATTAATGCCATAAAAATGTACATTTTTTCTCAATTATTGTACATATTTATTGTTTTTATCTCATATAGATAAAATAAAACATGCGATTTGTGTTGTTGGTTTTTTTTTTCGAATTGTATGTTTATGTATAATAATAATCAATAAATTTGAGAGTTGATCTATTTTTATTAATTATTGTAACCAAACTAAGTGACAAACATTCATTTTGAAAAAAAGCTTATTTATCTGTAAAATATTTGTTCTGTTCTGTAACGATATCAAACATCTACTCCAAAACCGGAAGAGACCGGACAATAAACGTGTGGTACTATTCGCCGGTCGTCAAAATAGACCAGGAGAGACCGGGAATTACCGACAAGAGTACATCCCTCTATAAATAGATTTTCGGAATATTTAGGTCATCAACTCAACATTCTATTTACAGCTTTCGGAATAACATACCATAATTACCCACTGTGTACTACAAAATGATAAATAAAAATACCCCGAAGAGCGCGATTTATTGACGGAAAAGGTTAATTAATTTGAAAATGTTTGCATTGCAAAATTCTCCAGTTCGCTATTCATTGTAAGTAATAATCAAGCACCCTCATACCGATCGGAATGATCGGCTTTTATTATGAACAACTATAAAGGCTCGAGAAGTTGCTGTCGCCCTTTCACAAAATCTGATTTCATTACATAAAAGGGCGCCGCGCTTCGGCGCGGACGCCAATGATTAAGGACAGCAGATGCAATAAAAAGGTTATGTTCCTTATAACCTTTCACTTCATAAAGGCGTGTTTTGAAGGCTTCACACCACACCCTTTTGAGGCCTCAAATAGTGTAAAACCCCAATAAAGAGGTACATCAAGGGGTACCACAGGGGGGATGTGCCCCTTCTGTTAAGGGGTTTGAAGTGGGACAGTAGCCCCTCTAATCGCCGAGATTTGGGACTTGTGTGGGCGGGGGTATAATGGCCTCAGATCGATTTAAAGATGCCGTGTATTCAACGCCGAAAAGCCTTAAACTTTATCTCAATCAATTGAGAAGTTGCTGCACTTGAAATCAGTTATTACGGAAAAGAAAACAACGCAAAATAGAGATTTTTTTTTGCAATTTTGAGACGTCCTCTCGTTGCCATGGTAACTGGAAATTTGAAATTGAGCATGCTATTCCACAGGCTATGGTCCAGCCAACATTTGTGCCGAGCTTGATCAGTATTGAAGCATTTTTTACAGTTTCATAGCAGTTTGAACTTGTAACAGGAGGCTTAATTCAATGAAAACAGCCATTTTTCGCAATATCCTCCGATACCGGCATACTTGGACGGCATAAGCCCGCGGGCCAATATTTTACTAAGTGTGTCGATATGTTTCTTAAGGCAAACTTGCCCTGTAAAAACCTATTATTAATGTCATCAAAATTTGTTTTGTATTCTTCTTCTTTTCAGAAACACATTTTCTTGAGACATGTATTTAAATATTTTGATGGTTCTACCTGCTCCCGACCCTGCTTGCGACCCTGCACACATTTTATTTCACCCACAGTGTGACTTTCAATCAAATTGGAAATTAAATCTCTGTATTTGCCCGTAGAAAAAGAACAGTAATAACACTGAAAATGCATTGTTGAATCTGAAATATTTGAATAAATATCATATCAACAGTACATTATCAGCGAAATAAGATGGAATCGATAAACAGACGTAAAAATAGACAAAAATAATAGACAAAAATATCGATTTTCCATACTAATGTGCTCATTCTGTTTTGCAATACACTATACACTTAAATTGGGCTATTTTGCAATACTCTGTACACTTAAAATCAATACTCGGTACACTTTCTTGTATCTTTTTTGGCCTGTATCTTTTTGTACTTCCACACTTTTTGCCTGAAATTTGGACAAAGCATACTTGGATTGTGAATAAAAAAATTGCTCGATTCAATTTTTTTTTTAAAATTGGTTATAAAATAATTTCTAACGATTCTACAGTATCGCGGTCAGTTTTTTCTAGTGAGCAGCGGATCGTTTAGGGGTAGTTTAATCAATTTCACAAATACCTGTAATACTTTTATGTCTTTTAGAGCTACAAAAATACCTCTAGATATATAAAACCCGTTTAGATAAATGAAATAGCCATTAGTTTGGAAAAAATCGTTGCTGAACTTACCTTCGTTCCCCGTTCAAAGTCGCGAAATGGGATGAAAGTCCTCATAATATTGAGCAATATCCGGGGAACGGTATACCGCAGTGTATATCGTTCTCTTCAATGTTTGTTTAGTTCAAAAGTTAACAGGTTGTGAAGTTAGGCTGTGTCACATTTTCAAACTGTCATCCCTCCTCGTTTGAAAAATCTTACATCCAAGGGAATCTGAAAAAAATAAAATGAGAGGGACACTATAATACTTACATCCAAGGGAATCTGAAAAAAATAAAATGAGAGGGACACTATAATGTCGTATTAATACCTATGTTATTATATAATATCGTATAAATACAGTCTGCGAAAAATACGCAAAGCCCGAGCCCGAGTCTAGTAAAAAATCATTCGGGCTAGCTAAAAAGGCAGGGCACATAGTCCGACGGTCTTGCATTGTTTGGGAAACCGAAATGATTATAAATAGCATTTTAAACACAATGACTGGGAGGGATATAACATATTGATTTTCTTCGAGGTATTGACACGGGATTTTCCAATATACGTCCGATACTATTTATAACCGCCGAGAGGGGTATAGCATATTGATTTTTTTCGGGGTATTGACACTGGTATTTCCAAAACGCCAGAGGGGTAAGCTTATTGAAATAATGCATAGACATTTTAAGCCAATCAAATACCGCGTTATTAAAATGTCAAAATGGCGCACATTTTGAAGTGGACGCCGGGCTCTAAGCCAGGAAAACGTTTAAAGATTGAAGAAAGCACAACAACACCGAAAAAGGAATATGAAAAGAAAAGGATACGAAGTTTTCAAAGCCATTGGAGGGTGGGGAGGGAATGGTTGAAATTTGAAAACGGAAGAATGTATTGTGAAGTGTGTGAAGGGAACGGTGACATCAACAATAATTTTGTGGTCGGATGTACTAATTTCAAGCTTGAAGCGGTTGTCTCGCATAACAAGTCAAAGTGCCACACACAGTCAGTTCTTAAAATTCAGAAACCGATTTCAGAGAGTGACACTTTGAAAACCAAGAGTGGAAGGCTCTTCTCCAGTTAAAACAGGCAGAAAGATCTAAGCTAACTGTGTTGTTTAAGAATGCACATGCTGTAGCTAAACACAATTTGTCTTTCAAGACTTACAATGTACTTTGTGCCCTTGACAAAAGCAAAGGAATTGATATAGGCAATACATATTTGAATGACAAATCTTGTGCAGATTTTATTTAACACATTGCTTCAACAGAATATTCAAATACAAAACAGTTGTTTCAGAATTCACCTTTTGTTAGCTTCTCTTGTGATGGTACCTCCGATTTTACAGGTGACGAGTACGAAAGTTTATTCTTAAAAACATCAAACATTGGGAAAATAACAGAAAGATTTGTAAGCGTAGGTTAGTACAATTGCAAAGAAATAATACATGTTATAATAAAAATTATTTAAATATTTTCAGTGAATGAATAAACTACAGGAACTAAAATATAAATGCAGACTAATGGTAATGTAATTTTAAAGAATATTATCCTAACTAAAATGAACAGTTCTTGGAAATAAATCTAGATTTTGTTAATGCATGACATGTGCTCAAATGATGTAATTTATACATGTTTACAGGAACACCCACATCATCTACTGGAAAAGACATCTTCGACTACATTGATTCAAGCTTAAAAAACCTAGATGATGGCAGTGAGACTTACTGGAATAAAATTGCTGGCTTCTGCTCTGATGGTGCGTCAAACATGCAAGGTAACCATGATGATTTAATACAGTAAATATCAAGGTACAAGCAGTCAAAAATCACATGAAACAGACATGTAGTAATAAAGTATTATAAACTTGTGTTTGCTCAAAGGCTAGAATAAATTCCAAATAAAAGGTAACGCAACTTGTACAGAACTGTCTATGCTTATTTGTCAGTGACTGCTTAATGATGTGATTTCTTTACCCAAAATGGAAATTTTGAAGTTAATAAAATCTTTATTTATTTCAGGTAAAAACATGGGTGTTGCAGCATTTGTGAGGCAACAAAATAGGGAGACATTGGTGATGCACTGTATGGCTCATCGTGTTGAGCTTGCTTACAAAGATGCAGTAAAAAAGTTGAAGCTATACGACAAAGCAGTAACATTGCTATTAGGTAATTTAAACTTATCAATACTTTTAAATTGAATGGTGACATTTATTTGCTCCCAACATAATTAACTGTTATCTTTGACAATTATATTTATCAAGTCATAATAATGCCTATGAAAGTTTTCTATGAAGTTTTTATATTTCAGGACTGTATTACTTGTACAGGAAAAGTCCAAAGATGAAGCAGGAGCTCAAGCGGTCATTCAGTATCTTAGATAAAAGGGTGGTACTGCCAACAAGGATAGGAGGAACCAGATGGTTGCCACATATCTATCGGGCTATTTCTGTTTTTTTGAAAGGTTATCAAGCTTTCAAGCTTCATTTGGAAACCTCGTCGCATAAAAATCCGAAAGCTGATGGACTTGCAAGAATCCTCCTTGATGCTTCTGTGTTTGTTTTCATTCTGGATCTTAAGGTATATTTTGAAAGTGATGTTTTTTATTTTAAGTACCCAAACATAAAATTAAAAGTTAATTTTTAGATATAACAAAATAAACTGTATTTCATCAATTTTGAAATAAACTTGTTACCTCTTCAGTCTTGACTTCTGAAAATCATTTCAGTTTACTATGTCACTATGTGTGCAGTATTTTTCATGCTAATTTCTCATTCAGCTTATACTCCAGAAAATAGCTTGCATAGAGCAATGCAGTCTATGGACATGCTTAGTCTTACCAAGTCTGTATATTACCATTTTTATGTTTAACTTCAGGTCATTCTTCAGCCCTTGATAAAACTATCATTGATGTTACAAGAAAGATCATCGACTCTTGCGGACAACTTCTACATATTACAAGCAACCACAGATGCTCTTATGCATATGAAAAGCAAGTAAGTGTATTTGAAATTATTTTATAGCACTCAACTTTTGTTGCATAGCAATACAATAATTCAGTGTTGATTATTTTCCAAATGCTTTTGGCTTATGGCTTTCTTGATTATATTCCTGCACATTTGAACTTGAACTATGCATTATTCTACAAGAACACATTCAAGTATTTTTTATATGCCCATCTTTACTTTCATTAAAGTACATATTATCATTTAACAGTTTAGATGAGGAGGTAATTCAAGTATGCAGATCACAGATGTATTAACAACAACAAAATTACATGAAAATTGCAAACCTTGTTTGATTGAGTCTGTACATGTTGTAAACAAGAACAAGGATTAAATTCTATTTTTTAAATGTAGAAATCAGAATATTTTAGGCAATTGATAGGTCATCGTCATATAACAACTACATTTTTAAGGTTTCCTTCCAGATTTGAGAAAATGTTATTTCAAAATGTGATATAACTTTTATTACAGGGTATGGTGAGGAAGAAGTAATAGCTGCTTTTTCAGAAGCTTTTCAATGACTCTTCGCAATGGTGGTCTTAGTGAAGATTGCACTGAAGACAGTATCTTACAAGAGTGGGTCTTCTTGAAGTCACTTGTGTACAACAGGTAATTCTAGTTATTTCAAAGGATATATACATTCCCATTGCCTTCAAAGTGTGATAAAGAAGTAGATACCATTTAAACAATTTAAAACCAATAAATAATACTATTGCAAAAACATAACACAACAAGACTTTGGAATGAAGATTGATCAGAAAAAAAGTTACATTATTTTAACAGCAACATTTCTGCATTGTAATACAGCTTCATCTTTTTACAGGTATGGTGATCAAATGTCTCACCCTGGCAAGATTTTGTGGGAGGAAGTTCTAAGTAGTTTTCCCAATGAATATAAGAACATCAGGCTTATAATAGATTTGCTCCTATGTCTTCCGGCAACAAGTGTAAGCAATGAAACATGCTTTTCCTTGAGTAAACTGACAAAAACGAAACGAAGGGGACACATGAAAACTGGTAGTCTAAGTGACCTGCTAACACTTGAATTAAGCAGCCCAAAGATTGGTTTGTTCGACCCAAGTGATGCCATTGACCATTGGATGGTAGGTTTTGGAATTTAACAATTATTATCCCTCTCATTTTGTAATGTCCTTTAAAAAATTGATCAATACTTATAAAAGATCAAGTAAATTCCTATGATTTTATTTTCAGATAACCCCATCTGGACGCCGAAGGAAATTATGCTATAAAAGACGTGTTGCTACTGAAACTGGGACATCACAATCGGCAGCTCCCAAAGAACAATTGACACAGGGGGAATTTTTGATTGCAACCAAAATGGTAACCTCCTTTTTCAAAAAATAATATTGATTGATAATAACTGTCAATGATTTTAAGATTTTGAATTTACTGGCCAAATTCCAGTTTTAATTCTACTATATATTTAACTTAATTTACGTAAAATTTACACTGGCCCGAACTTATTTACACTGGCCATGTGCAATTGAGCCAGGGCTAAATTTGATAATGTAATAAGAGGACCAATTTAATTAAGTATATAAAATTACATAGAAGTATATCCATGATTAGATTTACATTCTAAATTTACATATAAAAAAGTAATAAAACTGTTATTTCTTTTAAGCAACAGCCAGCCATCCCAAAGGAGCAAGAGTCTGAATTACTCTCTGATAATCCAACAGAGGAGTCTGTTCTTGTAGAGCAGGAGCCTCCAAACCTATCAGAGGAGACTCCTCCCACCTTGTCAGATCTAGATGCATGTATTATAGAGCAAGAGCAAGATTCTGATATCAACACAGACAAACCTTTAGAAAGTTTTGCTCCAGAACAAGTATTTGCTGAAGAGGTATATTGCTACTTTTTGAAACATTTTTCATGAAGTTGTTAATTGTTTACTAATACTTTTAAAAAAAAACAAGCAACCAGAATTCAGCTCTTTACCTTTACAACCCATGTTCAATTTTATACTGCAGTCTTACTGTCTAGACTAACCATATTTTGTATTTTGATAATGAAATCACTTAAAACTTTAAATAATAATTATAAATTGACTGTTCCGATTTCAAAGAAAAGCTATCCATTTCACAAGTTTGCCATGTTAGCTTAGGTTTGAATTTTAATATACTTATAATATTAAAAAGTAAAACATTTGTGTTGTTTTGAAAAATTTTATTCTTATTTAATAACAATGAATTTCACTTTATTTTCCGTAATATTTTCAGCATCATAACCACGGGGAATGTTCTGACAGAGACAGCGACTCGGATTATGATTCTGGTATAGATGAAGATGAGCCTATGGAAATGAGTCAACAAGAAGTTGAAAGAAATCTATTATCTTTCAGTGTAGAATATTAGAAATAAATGTTATTCAACTGACAAAGCTTTTTATCAATTTCTTCACAATATATATAAATTTGAAAACCTGGCCAAATTATGAAAAATTTTGTATGAATTGTCGGGCTACCTAAAATTTGTTCGGGCTATGTGATATTTTAATGGACCAAGCCCGAATGTCTTTGTCCATAAAAAGTTTTTCGTGCAGACTGTAAATACCTATGTTACTACATATAGAAACAAAATCTAGGGTAATTCAGTGCCAGTATGGCAAGATCGAGGCCATTATGCAATTTCGAACGCCTTGCAGAATTTTGTACTTTACAACAGCAGGTGTCAAGTGCTGTGTGGCAGCCGTAAAAAGTTGCCCCGTACTTCACTTCAGTGTTGTTATATTTTCTGGTCCTTCGGGATCATTGATGCCAGCACTATAAAGTGTTGAGAATTGAGTACCGCTCAAGCCGGTGCTAGGGGGTGTGAGGGATGTTGCACTTATTCATTATCCCTCATGTACAGACTCAATCAAACCGAGTCTGCAATTCTCATGTAATTTTGTTGTGATTAATGCTTCCGAAGGATCACTTTGTTTCCAGAATTTGCTAATCGGCATTATTGTTCCATAATGGGCGAGTGAATGAGAGTTGCAAAATGACGTTATCAGCTCTCAGTGCTGTCGTTGAATGAACTGTAGTCACTTGCATGCAAAAATTAGATGACATAATCAATCGCAATAATCAAAGCTTAACATTGAAGATTTATAAACCGAGGGATCACTTTGTTTCCGGATTTTTTTGACATCCGATCCGCTCTTAAAAGCACACAGGATCTTAAGAAAAAAACTGGCACAAAACGTTATTCTAACTTAAAATTATGAAGATCATTTATCAATATAAACAACAATAAAACAACATTTTCCATATTTATTTTGTGTTATCATGTTTTCTAAGTTAATCGGATTGCAATTTTATTTTTTCTCCAGTTGGTAAAATCCTCGATGTAAATTTATGTATACAGTACTGTATGCGTGTAAAATTCTGGAAACAAAGTGATCCCTCGGAAGCATTAATCACAACAAAATTACATAAGAATTGCAGGCTCGGTTTGATTGAGTCTGTACATGAGAGATACTGAATAAGTGCAACATCCCACACGCCCCTTAGCACCGGCTTGAGCGGCACTCAAATCTCAACACTTAATAGTGCTGGCATCAATGATCCCGAAGGACCAGAAAATATAACAACACTGAAGTGAAGTACGGGGCAACTTTTTACAGCTGCCACAAGTCCATCATTTTGTGTAACTGGTATAGTTTGTGTATATGACTGTGTTCATGTATTACTATGTAATTGGTCATACTCCAAAACACAAAAATTTCATGCTACAAATATGTGTTTATTTAAAAGGCTACCTACGGGGTATTTGTAAGAAAGAGTTAAAATTTGTATTTTTAAAACAGTAAAATTGAAGAAAAATACATATTTTTTATTTCTTTGAAATTATCTTATTATTGCACTATTCATTAGTTATATACATTTTGACTTGTTTGCTAATCCATGGGTAAAGACACACTACACACATTTATGCTGAAAAGAAAACTAATTACATTAAAAAGCCTTTCTGTACTCTACGGGCACTGAAGTGAATTTTATCCTAGTTGTTGTCTCTTGGGAAGTTCATTTTTAAATCAACAGTAAAAAATTCATTTTTTTTCGTGCAGCACAATATTTTTTCCCTTCTTTGAGCGTTCGTTAAATGGCCGCCTGGTCATTTCACTGTCTTTTTATGAAAAGTCCTCTTTTACATATCTTAACAACATTAACGCCGTTTTACTTAAGGAACTGAACAAGAGTTGATATCTTGAAGCAGATTGAAGATGGCTGTGAAGTACTGTTTATATTTCTTTCCAATGTTAAACAAAAAATACGTTTAATTCGAATGCCAAGAAGCCATGAAGTTAAGCTGTGTCACATTTTGAAACTGTCACTCCTCCTCGTCCGAAAAATCCTACATCCCCGGAAATCTGAAGAAAGGACATTATAATATTGTTATGATATGAAGTGATTTATTTTTGGCAAATGTTTGGTAATCCCTCAGATCACTTTTTAGCTCACCTGTCACAAAGTGACAGGGTGAGCTTTTGTGATCGCTTTTCGTCCGGCGTCCGTCCGTCCGTCCGTCGTCCGTCCGTAAACATTTGCTTTAAATGACATCTCCTCATAAACCACTGAGCCAATTTCATCCAAACTTCACAGGAATGTTCCTTTGGTGGTCACCTTTAAAAATTGTTCAAAGAATTTAATTCCATGCAGAACTCTGGTTGCCATGGCATCCGAAAGAAAAATCTTTAAATATCTTCTTTTAAACAACCCTAAGAGCTAGAGCTTAGATATTTGGCATGAAACATTTTCTAGTGAGTGTCTACCAAGTTTGTTCAAATAAAAGCCCTGGGGTCAAAATTGGCCCCGCCCCAGGGGGTCATTGATTTTCCCTATATGCATATAGTAAAAACTTAAAAAATCTTCTTTTAAAGAACCGTAAGAGCTAGAGCTAAGATATTTGGCATGAAACATCTTCTAGTGAGTGTCTACCAAGTTTGTTCAAATAAAAGCCCTGGGGTCAAAATTGGCCCCGCCCCGGGGGTCATTTGATTTTTCCCTATATGCATATAGTAAAAACTTAAAAATCTTCTTTTAAAGAACCGTAAGAGCTAGAGCTTAGATATTAAGCATGAAACATCTTCTAGTGAATGTCTACCAAGTTTGTTCAAATAAAAGCCCTGGGGTCAAAATTGGCCCCGACCTAGGGGGTCATTGATTTTCCCTATATGCATATAGTAAAAACTTAAAAATTCTTCTTTTAAAGAACCCAAAGAGCTAGAGCTAAGATATTTAGCATGAACATCTTCTAGTGAGTGTCTACCAAGTTTGTTCAAATTAAAGCCCTGTGGTCAAAATTGGCCCACCCCGGGGGGTCATTGATTTTTCCCTATATGCATATAGTAAAAAAAATAAAACATCTTCTTTTAAAGAACCATAAAGAGCTAGAGCTTAGATATTTGGCATGAAACATCTTCTAGTGAATGTCTACCAAGTTTGTTCAAATAAAAGCCCTGGGGGTCAAAATTGACCCCACCCCAGGGGTCATTAGATTTTCCCTATATGCATATAGTAAAAACTTAAAAATTCTT